>NW_006791963.1:46459-50218 GCF_000442215.2 Lipotes vexillifer | reverse complement strand
GTCTCTGAGGAATGCCGGTAATTTAAATTTTACATATATTATTCATGCCCTATCACTCCCATTCCTCACTACAGTGTCAGCTCAGGATAGGTATCAGTTTTGTTGTCTGTATCCCTAGAGCTGAACTTGTAGAAGCAGTAATATGGTGGTTACCAGGATCTGGGAGGTGGGGGACTTGGGGAGATGTTGTTTAAGGGTACAGTCTTGAAACCAATAGATAAGTCCTGGTGATCTAATGCACAGCATAGTAATTGTAGTCTACAATACTGTATTCTGTACTTCAAAGTTGCTAAGAGACTAGATCTTAAATGTTTTCACCACAAAAAAATGATAATTATGTGATGTGATAGAGGTGTTAGCTAACTCTACAGTGGTAATCATATATAAATGTATCAAATCAACACATTGTACATGGTAACTGACATAACATTATTTAAGTTTATATCAGTAAAAAGCCTGTGACATGTTAAAGCTGCTTGTCTAAAAACTAGCAAAAATGAATGAAACTTTAGTAGTTTTTAAAATTGTCTAACTGCATTCCAAAAGGAGAGATTACTGAAAATGTAAGAGTATTTGAATAACTTATGTCTTGACCTACAAAATTCCTGCGAGGTTTAAGTAAGAGATCCCCAAATGGAATCTATTATGCCTTACAACCCTGGTGAAAGACTGATTAACCCAGAACTTATATTGGATTCTAGTTGCATAACTCTGCCATGAAATAAAGTTTTAATGAATGAAGCCAATTTTATTATTCAGATCTAAAATTTTATAATCTATTAAATTTTACTTTATAATCAGTTTGTGCAGCTTTAGTCATTCAATTCAGGAGAAGAATGATATTTGAGGACTCTTCAAACATTTTGTCAAATTGTAGTGTGTCTTGCAAGAAAAGTTTATATTGTTGAGTGGTGTTACACCATTTAAATTTTCATGTACATGGAAGATGACTAACATCTAGGAGAGGAATTAGAAAGTAGGTTGATGGTTAGCCAGCTTGTAAAAGTACTTTATCTACTTTACAAATATTTATAAGGGAACAGTTATTTTAAAATATCCAGATAGGTTTTCACAAATAATATTATGTATGGAATGGAAACTGGAACAGAGAAAGGGGGCCAGTATTTTAGAAAAAAGGATCACAGAACTAATTTTTGGACCTCCTTTTCTACAGTAAGCCATTTGGAGCTCACTTATGTTATTAAACGCAAGAGCTCACTTTTCCAGAGAGAAATAGAGGAAAGTAAATGTCTTAACACATGGTAAGACATTTTGAATAGATGTTTTTGTGCTTTTAGAATGCACATATTTCTTTATTTGTTAAAAATGAGTTATATTTATCAGACTTCAAAAACTTTTCTTTTTTGTTTAGAAGAAGCCTTTGTTCACAAAACCTTTGTCCACAAAAAATGGACTGGGAATATGATTTATATAGCTGGGATTAGCTTCCTGTATTAACTTATTTGATGGGGTAGTGGCCTGAAGAAACTTAGTCATTGTTGGGAGATAAACATATGTGGATCTTTGCATGTCTTGGTAACAGAAGCACTGACTATATTTGTTCCAGACTATCTTTTCAAGGTGGGTTGTTCAGTGAACAGGAAGATAGTGTCTCACACTGGAGCAAAGGAAAGGTTTGTTTACAGCCTTGGAAATAGAGATAGCATCTCCCTCCCGAACACAGGTCAGCTATAACTTACTGTTCAGAAAAATAAAGATAATGTTGCCTTCTGGAGCAAATGAACAAGCATGATTTCTGCATTATAAAATATTTGAGTTCCCTAAGTTCAGAGTTGCCTTCCTATAATGCAATTCACAGTATACAGGCATCACCTGGCATTCTATTATCCTGTAAGAGTTGGAACTCAGGAAAATGGCACAAGAACGTGCTTATACTCTGGGCACTGCTGTTGCTGTGAGTTTTAATAAATTTCTTTGCTTCTGACCCAGGAGTTTCATGTCAGCTTCCAGCATCCATGGAACTGTGGCAGGCTAACATGTTAGCATTCAAGTAAGGTAACCTCCCAGATCTTTTGACAGTTTTAAGGACAAGGGTCAGAGCTGATAGAGACACTGCTTTCTGGAAGAGAAAGGATAAGTACCTTGTGGTGCAATTAACGGGCCTTGAAAGAAATCCTTTGTATTTGTAGCAAGCATGTTGAGCAACTTTAGGTCAACTAGGCAACAAATGACTATTTCTGGATAGTAAGGAGAATTTGAGCATGTGGTCATAGGTCAAATGTCAGGAAATTTGTTCAAAGACATCTGCTCGAATTGCAGTGTCATGTCATCAATACAGTATATTATAACACTTGAAATCTGTATCAAATCCAACTCTTTTCTAATCAAATTATGATAGTAAGCGGGGGCAAACCAGTAAATGTAAATTGGGACCCTCCCCATGTGAATACATGTTGCATGAGACTCTTAAAAGTTGGGATTGAAAGAAGGCATTAGCAACATCAGTCACTGAGAACCAGTCCCCTCTGGCTCATTACACCTTTTCTAGTATCATGTCCGGAACTGCTGAGGCTGTGTATGGTACTATTTCTTTCAGACTGTGATAGTCTGTAGTAAGTATCCATTAAGCCATCTGCCTTTTTCACAGAACACATAAGGCTGTAATACAAAGAATTAATTTGTATCTCTATTCCAACCTCTGCTGATTGAAGAATAAAGGTGATAAGATGTGAGGCCAAGGTCTTTCTGTCTCAAGGGGGAACAGAGGCCACAGGCACCCGAGTATGCTGGGGTGACTTTGGGCAGGTGAGGGCTCAAACTTTATGACTTAGATATAGGCACCCAAGTCACATTCCTACCATTGGGGGATGGGTACTTCCTAATTCAAATAATGTGATTTGAGTAGGGTTCAGTTAGGAAGGGAGGCTAACATTTCCTTGTGGGCACTTTGGTATAATTCTATGTATTGTTGTTGTGGCTTCTACATCTGAATGAATAGTAGGAATTGATGTTTCATACTGTACTTCTCTATCCTATGAGACTCAGTAGGGGATTCTCCCGATATGAGAGAGCTACATTAGGCAGGGGAAGTTAACATCTTTGGGGTTCCACAACCCCGAGGACTCCTTTCTGGTGCTAGTGTTTGTGACTGGGGATTTTGTGTTATGGAGTCTCTGGCAAAAGGAGACAGCCTTTACCAGTGGTACCCATGAGGGTTCTGGACTCTTGCCTCTCTGACAGGGTTATCTGGTAAACCCCTTTTGAAAAGCAGCTTTTAGTTTTTTACTGGCCTCTTGTTGTTGAAACTTAACACCTTCCCAGGACACTTTCTGATTCTCTAGCCTGTTATTCCCCTTTGGGGTTGGTCAACTTGGACTCAGTGACTAACAAGGTGGGAAGGGTCTAACAAGCCTTGCTTGTCAAATGGAAATAGTGTATTTAAGATGCTGCAGTCCTTGCTGACTGGTCTGCCATTTGCAAAACTACAGACTGGCAGATTAAAGATGTTCCTCTTTGAGGCCACAAACTGTAGAAACAAAGAGAAGCTGCTGGTCGAACTGGCTGGCTCATGCATATAAGTGACTCATTTTAAGGGATCATTATTTGATGAAATTGACTAGAATTAAGATGCTGATTAAGCCTGCACTGTCCAGGTTGCCACTGTTGCTGCCTGGATACAACATCATACTGCACAGGGTAACACATCTATCATCATAGACTGCGCTCAAGTAAAGGACTACATTTCTGATACCCCTGTAGTCAGATTTGTGGCTCCTGCTGTAAGTTTCTCCGGTTGAC
>NW_006791963.1:8856-46380 GCF_000442215.2 Lipotes vexillifer | reverse complement strand
CCTGCTGAAAGTTGACCCGTTTGACTCACAGTGCGGGAGCCCTCACTATATAGGGCATGGCTTCTGCTGCCTTGGCAAATTGAAAACATCAGATTTTGACTTCTCTTTAGGCTTTCGGTGTGGCTTCACTGCTGTTGACACCTTTTCAACTTATGGTGTGGCCGTTCAGCCTCATCAGCTGACCCTGACCATACTTTTGTGGTACTTGAAAATTATCCATGTCATATTTTCAGCTTTCTGGATCATTTGCAGAAAGAAGTACTCCTTTTATAGCAAGCACTCAAAAATGGGTTTTATAGTCAAGATATTTGATAGACCTTCCAAACTCCCTGCCATCTATATGCATGTGGTATAACTTTCAAATGGCATCCTCAAAATTCGACTCAGAACGATTTCTATTCGAAATTCTATTTGAATCTACTCAATTTTTATTCGACTCAAAACTATTTCTCACCTCCTCCTTGTCCATACATCTTAGTAATGAACTTTGGTGATTAAATGTATCTGTCCTAAGATAAGTTATTTGCTCTAGACTGCTTCCTGGGAGTATGATCAGAACAAAAATGGTAGTGGTTTATGTAAACTGATTTTAAAAATTCAAAATTCCACCCTAACTGTATCTGTGTAAGAAGGGTTTTTCTTTTCTTTTACTGCAACCCTGGTTGGTGCTCTGCCTGGATGGTATTCTGTCAGAAGGGATGCTTCAGGGATTCAAACTTAATTCTATTTCAGTCACCTAGATTCTCTTGTTACATTGACATGGTCCTAGGTCTTAAGTATGATGACCACTTGGTAGAGCAGTATCTCAGTAAGTCCCTACACAGTGGCTCCTACAGATTGAAATGGGTCTCTGTAAGTTTGATAAAAATTCTCTTGACCTTTCTGGACTGATCCTTCTGGATGAGTGGTCTGGGTGCACGTAGGGAATTAAAGGAAGAAAGTTAAAATTGTAGCTACTGGCATGGTACACACTGATTTTGTAGAGGTGAAAGGAGCTTCCTGGAGGAAGCTGCAAGATGCAGATAAATAATGGGTCATTTATGAGCATCTTGCAGCCAGTATTCCTACAATAGGAGTAATCCAATAAGAAAGAGTGGTAGAAAATTTGTCCCTGACTTTAGCTAAGTAATCAATAACACCACATTGGCTCTGAAAGATGTTGAGGTTAGTGTCAACTCATTGGTCAGAGTTGTTAAGCGTGAATTCTAGATGTACTCCTTGTGGGCCAAAGCAGAAACTGTATAATCATCAGTACAATGTACTGAGCCTGGATTTATACCTCAGATGATATGGAAAGACCACTACAGAAAATTAAGGAGAAAGCCACCTGGCTTTCTATAGTATCTCTTGATGGTTGAGGCAATTTGTTCAGCTGTAGGCCTCACCCTGTTTCTTAGGTCCTATGGAGGGTCTTAATTCAATGCTGTATGATAAACTTAATGAATTTGGTTCCAGCATCTGTCAGTCAGGTGAATCAGATTAGTGTATTTACTGGAAAACTCACCAGAAGCCAGAGAGCATAGAAACTTGGGGTGGATATTTTTGGGAGATAATTTTCCATGGGCTTCTCACATTGCTACACATACCTTTTCAAGGACAGTCGTGTTGTGATAGCCTCAGAAGATAAAGAGTGTTGTCATCTGGAATGGAGGGGAGGGTTAGTACAATCCTTGTGAAACTGTCCAGTATAAAAAAGACAGTGTTACCCTCAAAGCAAAAGGCTGGCATGCTTATTGGCCATTATAAAGTTTCAAATTTGCTAAGCTCAGGGTTGCTTCTCAGTTAAGCAATACATCTGGCTTTTTTGTATTTCCTTATGGAAACTGGAGCTTAGGGAATTGGTGCAAAAACTTCTGATCCTCTGTTACTGCTATTGCAGTGTCTCTGACCAAGGATTTGTGTCTTCTGCCAGGTTCTATGAAACTGTGGTAGGTTAACTTGTTAGCTCGCCAGTAGGTTAAACTTTAGATACTTCACAGTTTTTGGTGGTGATAAGGCAGCCCATTGACTATCTTGACTCTCCCAGTTTTGTGATTCATTTTTTTACCATGGATACACATTAGAATCATCTGGGGAGCTTTTAAAAAAATAATTATGCCTTTGATTTACTTAAGACGATTGAAAATCAGATTCTCTGAGGGTAGGATATGAGCATTGGTAATTTTAAAAGGCTCCCTAAATAATGATAATGTGCAATCAGGAAAATCACTGAGTAAGCCCTTACCCTTAGAGCTGAATACATAAAGTGTTTGCTGTGTAATTCAGCATTATTTTATACTCCGTCATCCATGCTGTCTCAGGCAAAGGTAAAGAATCCATAAATCAATAGTTAAATAATTGTGCATTAAATCAGTTTTGTGACTATGTGTGCTTCAATGATGCCTATTGGTCTTTCACAAACTTTGTTCCCTAATGGTATTAATTTTTCCTCATCTGTGATTAGGCACCTCCTAATGATAGTATGGGCTGTTGTTTCCTAGACTTTTACAGGATGACCGTCTTCAACTTGATTTATACCTCTTGTTAATGATATTGCACACTATTGCAGGCTGTTCTACTGGATCTCAATTTATCATCAGACCCCCAAAGCTTAGCAGAAAACCTAGTCAGGGCTATTAATGCTTATCTTGTTATCTTAGATGGAATTTTACCCTGGAACACAAGTTCTGAATGACTGGTAGTCGAGTATAAAGTGGATTTGTGAAACCACTGAGAAAACTTAGATGCTGATTAACCAGCAAGAACTGTTGAACAAATACAAATGTAACACATATAATTGTCCCACAGTACTTCAAGTGGAAGGAAGTTATTATTTCTTTAGTTTTGAAAATCATACCAGATATAGCCTTGGGCTTCTATGAGTCAAGGTCAAGTCACGTTTTGGGGACAACCATCTTCCTTTTTTAGATCATGCCAGAAACTTGGGGATTGTAGTTCAGAAAAATTAGGGAGAGTCATTGGCCCATTAGGGAAGCTGCAGAGGTGTTCCTGGTTTAAGTCTAACTGCTGGGGTAGTAGATAATCTCCCACCATGTCCACATGGCCCAACATAGGGCCCTCACTGCCTCTCCTAAATATGCCACTGGGATTCAGACTCCACGGGATTCTGTATTGCATTCCCACTCGAGGTCCTGCCACCTTAGGACCCTGCATATGAGCAGTACAAGTCCCTGCCACATAAGGAAACAGTACCTTCCTGTTTCTTTTCCCATTTCTGGGGGAATCTGATCATACTCCTCATGTCTATCAGCCCCCAATTCCTGGAACCATGCCCAACCTAGACAGTCCTATCTGATACTGTCTCGAGACTAATTTTTTATAATCAATGGCTGATTTACTCAACTTTGGGAATGATTGTTTAGATATCCTGTTCCAAAACTATTCTCCTTTTAGGAGAGAGAAGGGAAATATTTTTTTTAATGATATTTTATTTATTTATTTATTTTTGGCTGTGTTGGGTCTTTGTTGCTGTGCATAGGCTTTCTCTAGTTGTGGTGCGTGAGGGCTACTCTACGTTGTGTGCAGGCTTCTCATTGCAGTGGCTTCTCTTGTTTTGGAGCACAGGCTTTAGGTGTGCGGGCTTCAGTAGTTGTGGCGTGCGGGCTCAGTGGTTGTGGCTCACGGGCTCTAGAGGGCAGGCTCAGCAGTTGTGGTGCATGGGCTTAGTTGCTCTGTGGCATGTGGGTTCTCCCCAGACCAGGGCTCGAACCCGTGTCCCCTGCATTGGCAGGCGGATTCTTAACCATTGTGCCATCAGGGAAGCCCCAGAGAGGGGAAATATTCTTAACTGTTGATAATAAACTTACTACCAAGAAATAAACTACAGTTAACTTTTCAGTGAGATCATTGTGCCACACAAAATTTTCGGTAAACCGTTCTGGAACCGAATATGAATCTATATATCTTTGTTAGTTGAGTGCGATGAACAGAAGTGCAAAGAAATCTAGCTAGAGATTAACTAAGAACCAAGATCTTATCCTAAAAAACTAGCCATAAGAATAGAGAATGCAGAATAAAAAAGAATAAGAAGGATATTAATAGGTTTATAGTTAACCTAGCAATGTTATCAATGTATAAAGAACAAAGAATCAGTATGTTAAAAATGCTGTGAGATGAAAATATGGTTTAAACATTTCAGTGTTAGCTATTTTTAGTAGGTTTTCATAGCAAAGATAATATCATGAATTTATGCCCTGCCTTTGAGAAATTATTTAATTCTTCATTCAAATAGTTACATACCAATAACAAAGACACATGGGTAGATATAAGTTTGGTCATTATAATAAATTCTGAATAAATTTCAGTTACATTAAAGTTGTATATAGTCCTGTCAGAAACCAGCAGAACTGGGATAGCTGTGTTACCACTAGGAAGATACTTGTAAACACTTGGTAACTGCTTCTTGTGTAACAGTAAAATTAACTTGAGTGCTTATTACATTTAGAGTACCATGTTAGACATTGTGGGGAATGCAGAAATGAATAATACATGAATGTCGCAACCAGGGACTCATATTCTAATGATAAAAACCTATTTCTGAATAAGTAATTTAAGAAAGATTAAGTATTGTAATAGGGGCCCTGTAATCAATGTAAAAATGAAACTTTGGTAAAGTTTAAAGAAAGAGGTGTGATTTAGGTAAGGACTTAAAACATCCATATAATCTGTGAGTAGTGTGGTGTGAGGAGGTGGCATGGTGAGACAAGGAGAGCACGATGCATGCTTGATCAGTTAATACAATTACCTATCACTATATAAGCTGGTATTCAGCAGTAGTAGAGGCCCCAGTTGAGTTGTAACTGAGATTCAAACATATTTAACATGTCTAACTTGGTGCTAGTCCAGTGGATCCCAGATGTCTTTTGATAACAGTAGATTGTCTTTGCAGGGACGACTTTTCAAGGAAGATATTTGTATCCAAGCACCTAGAGATAAGGCAAGGGACAGACGGCAAAGAACAACGGGGAAGGATAGCATAGTGTCTGTTTTCTCAGTTCTGATTTCTGAGTCTTCCCTTCTGGCACAAGCTGACAAAACATATGAGAGAATTTAGCAGAACTAGTGAGGTAAGAAGTGTAGGTACTGGGATGACAAACTTTCACAGAGAGGGAGAGATGGGCAATCTGCTTGTTTATGCATGGAAATTGGAATCACTTAAGATTGTGAGGGTGCAAGGCCTTTGAAAGTAGTACACAGGGGAGTAGTAGATCCAGCAAGGGCAGTGGTGTGCAGTGCAGAAGGCAGAATCCCAGGATTCTGGCACTCAGGGTTTCCTGGGAAAGGTGGAATAGGGATGGATGATGTGCATCTGGTTGTCTGAATGCTTAGGTCAGGTGCAGTCAACGAGTCAGGAAATTTGGTCTCATTAATATCCCAAGGCCTAAAGAGGCTTTGGAAAATTTAGGGTTTCTGTACTATTAATAGGAGAACACAGAGTGCTTATGTTTACTGAAAATGTATTCATCCAACTTATACCAGTCACAAAGACATAAATTCTAGGCCCTCTTGTCCTGTTAATTTCAAGGTATGTATCCAGCAGATTGGGGACGGTCTCCTCTTCTGTCCTTGAGTCCTCTAGCACCAAAGGGGCTTTCTAAGCAATGTTGGCATCTCTCAGGTACACATAATGTGCAGAAAAGACACAGCAGTAATCAAAGAACTATAGTAATCTAACTTCTTGAGCTTATTTCTGCAAACTAGATTTAGGGCAGGTATGCTAGCTGATGAGCTGTTAATAAAACTTTGTCACTTTTACTGCTTTCTTTAGTTATAACCAAGCTAGAAATATCTCAGTCAGTCAATCAGCTCTTATTTAAATGGTCATAAAGAGGTGAAGGAATGAAGAAAGTGCCACAAGATCTGGAAAGGTCAGAGGTCAAAAGTAACAGCAGGCATGCCAGACTATTTTCAGCCTGCATTTTTCATAGTGGATTTCTTTGAGAAGAACTGTAGGAAATAATTTCTTTCCTGCCACTAGCAAATATTTTTGGGTCTAGAGATCAAGCAAAATATTAAATTCCCTCTTTATTTTGATGAGGCATAATATTGTATCACTATGTAGTCTGTTATTGTGTTTTACTTTGTCTACTCCCTTAGGTCTGTATGAATGACAGGAATATCTTTTATGTTAATGATAAAGAATTTTTTTAGACAGTGAAGAATCCCCAACTGTGTAGGAGCAAAAATGGTGCAAAGAGAAAATATACTAAGCAAAGAGGAAATAAATTAAATAATTGGGCTGTCCAATTTAACATTTCTAAAATGTCTTCCTTGCATTAGAAAGAGACTGACATATGGTTAATCTCACCTGAAGCCCCAAAGAGACCTCTCTTTATAGGAAGAAAATCTTAATGACCCTTCAGAGGTTCAATATTTAATTAGGATAAGTTTTCACCTGAAGGCCGTTTGACATCATCTACCATCAAAGTCTGGAGTAGAAAATGAAGGTGAATGTATTAATATTTGTAAAGCACATATTCGTGGGTAGGGTTGCTGCATCTTAACCAGAGTTCTTACATATACTTCACAAATATTCCCTTCCCTACTCACTTTCAACTTGGAACTGAAAGTCAAAGGTAATAATCTATAAATGAGGAAAGGGCTGATCATCATATTTAGAGTCAATATGGGGATCTCTGAGGTGTACTTTAAAGTGAGAACCACTGATTTAAAGTTATGACCACTAGAAGCAAAGAAGGAATATGTACCTTACAGGCAAAATGTCCTGGGTATCCTACTTTTGTTAAGTGCATAGACTTTGGATTCAGACTTGTATTGGAAAATCAGCTTTAACAACACTTACTAGTTGTGTGACTTAGGGCAAGATACTTCAACTTTCTAAGGTTCAGTTTTTTTCATCTCTAAAACAGATCATGGTAGCACTTACCTTTTAAGGGTGCACTGAGATAATGCATATAATGTACTTAGCACATTGCCTAGAACAAATAAGTGCCCAAATACAGTTAACCCTTGAACAACATGAGTTTCAGTTGTGAGGGTCCACTTACATGTGGATTGTTTTCAATAGTAAATGCCACAGGACTACACTCTGATCTGCAGTTGGTTGAATCTGCAGATACAGAGGGACCTTGGATACTGAGGGCTGGCCATAAACTATACGCAGATTTTCGGCTGTGCAGAGCGTGGGTTCCCCTAACTCTCACACTGTTTAAGGGTCAACTCTATTGGTAGTTCCTGTTCTTGTTACTGTTACTTATTAATACAAATATTACAATAACAATGATCATTACTGAGGAGTAGTAGTAGCTGAGCTTAGCTAAAAGGTAAGATAGTAGAGGGCACAGGACTAAAATTTTTCTTGTTTGCATTTTACCTCAAGCATGAAATGTATTTACCTCTTTCTTATACTCAGTGCTTTCTCATTTTGGTCATATTAAAACAGAAAAGTAAAAGATTAGATATCACACATCATTATATTTTGAATAAGACTTATTCAAGGCATTGCATTATCACTCTGTCTTGACAATTAATCTATCTGTAATTATGAAATGAAAGACTTTGTCTTCTGTGCCAGAAATTTTTGGCAATGTGAAGCAAGCAGAAAAACAAATACTGCCTTATACTTGAAGTTGTACTATTCACAGGATTATTTCAGAAGGACCTGCAACAGTGGTTGTTCTACAATAAACACTTAAAACATATTTGTGTAAATCTGTTCCAGTTATTTTAGTTTGACAGTAAGAAATAAACTGTGATGAGGGAGTGTGGTGTCTGGGCAGGCAATTGGCTTCATTTTCTTTGTTTTGTTTTTGGTCTCCCTTTCTAGCTTTGCTGTCTCAGGTCTGCCTACTCTTAGCTTTCCAGCATTCCAGGAGGAGGGCAGCTGAGAGGTGGTAAGAGAGTCTGGAAGAGAATGGTCTGTGGGAGTTCACGGACTTAAGAGAAGAAACTGCAGACTTGGGTTCTAGGCCAGGGGTGACAAACTCAAATTCCTAGGGAGTTTGGCAAATGGGGACCAAGTGTAAGACACCTAAATGTCCTGGGGACACTAAAGAACTAAAGAGTTCCCATAGAAAGAGACCCAGTAAGAATATGGTCCATTCCTAGAAATCTTATTTTTCTAACCCCAAGAAAAGCAAAAATCTAGATTTTTTTTTTTAATGTTTAAAAAAGCCCCACTTTCCTAACTTAAAAATGTAGGCAGGGCTTCCCTGGTGGCGCAGTGGTTGAGAGTCCGCCTGCCGATGCAGGGGACACGGGTTCGGGCCCCGGGCCGCGAAGATCCCACATGTCGCGGAGCGGCTGGGCCCTTGAGCCATGGCCGCTGAGCCTGCGCGTCTGGAGCCTGTGCTCCGCAACGGGAGAGGCCACAGCAGTGAGAGGCCCGCGTACCGCAAAAAAAAAAAAAAAAAAAATGTAGGCAGTGCATTCAACTTAAAAAAAAGTCACAAACCACATTGACAGTTGGGTCTTCAGTCCTCTGCTTTGTAACTTCTAGGCCATAAATTGTGAGCATGGATAGTCCAAATGTTTTGTATAGTTGTTCCTGTGTATCCGCGGGGGATTGGTTCCAGGCGCCTGTAGATATAAAAATCCACAGGTGTTTAAGTCCCTTATAAAAAGTAGCATAATATAGTTGGGCCCCTGTATTCATGGATGTAGAACACATGGATATGGAGGGCTGACTGAAAAGTTTTAAATCATAAATTCTGTACTCATGTGATGAAATTGTTTAAACAGTACATGGTATGAAGGAAAACTGCATACTTGATATGAATTACAGATATGAGGACATTCAGTATATTAGAAGAAGCCAAAAATTTATTTGGCTCTATTAAACTATTTATTGTATGGCCCAGCATATTGTTTTAGAATCCCTTTCTTGGTTGTATGGAATGTGAAACAACTGTTTTTCTTTTTTTTAAATTGAAGTATAGTTGATTTACAATATAATATTACTTTCAGGTGTATAACATAGTGATTTGATATTTTTATTGAGACAATTGTTTTTCATAATATCTGTCAACAATATAATAAAATGTAGATTATAATCTGGTATAATTTAATGTTAAAATACAATGATATAAAATAATATATTTATAGAATTTTAATCTTTCTATATAGTACACAATCTTTTGTTATATTTCTTAAACCAGTGTTCAGTACTGTTTCTGAATCTGATACTGATTTTTATAAATCAGATGACTTAAAATTTATTAGAATTAAAAACGACTAAAGTTATTTTTGCTTATCATACTCACTAGTCATTGTTTAAAATTGCAAAGAAAGGCTTTCAGATTTCATTTGGATAATACTGATAATTTGTTTAATCATATTTATATCTTGTTAAATAAGTATATCAGATTTTAAATGAATTAAATATTCAAAGTACTTTTACTATGACTCTTATCTGTGGGGTTTGTAGTGTTAAGAGTACTGAAAAATAATCTACTTCATCTGAATGGAAATTTTTTCTTTTTAAGAAAGCTTTACCCTTGCAGTTTTGCAAAAGAGCAACAATGTGAGGTAATGTGGTATGGCAATTTGCTTAACATTTTAAAAAGAATCATTGTTCAAGCCAACAAATGAGCTCTGGCTGCAGTTTATATATAACAGTTTAACTACCTCTTTTCGATGGTTCCAAACAAAATAATCACATTTTTAAAAGAGCCTACATAATCAGGCTTACCATTAAACAATAAACTATCATTTAGTTTAGCAACTAATATGACATGTGTATGCTAGGATTAAGTCATTTTTGTGTAATTAAAATCATTGCTTGTGGAATGAGAACAATCCAACCTCTTCTGTAAATTTTAGTATTTTCCTCATAGAAATTCATGTTCTTAGGGTAATAGGTCTTTCATTTTATAGCTTTATACAAATCCTAGTACATAGGCTGCACAGTGTTTGTTGAATGCAGGACTAAATGAGAATTTATTTTGTTTGGAAGGCAGAGGGGATGGGGGAATGGATGGAATCCTATTTTTATTTTTGCTGCCAGATTGATCTTTACACAAAGAGGATGAAAATTCTTGCTTTGAACTAATTAGGGAATTGGAAATATTTTAGAATGCATTGTTTTTCCATTGGCTGCTTTGTTAAATTGAAATTAGATATTTGTAAAAACAAGTTGAGATACACATTTCGTTAATTTATCTGATGTGAGTTACATCAACTCCAGCAATCCATAGTAAAGCTTTAATGTAATAAGTTTTATTATATACATATTACATGAAAAATGTGACACTTGTCCTCTCACAGTAAGACAGATAAAGAATCTTATGAATTATTTTAGACAAAATTATCTTGAAAAGGACATTCTCAGTGGATCTTTAAATAAATTCCGTTCTTTTGAGTGGGATATTCTATTTATGCTGTGACAAATTATCACAAACTTAGTGACTTAACACATCAGGTGTACGGCAAAGTGAATCAGTTATACATATACATATATCCACTCTTTTTGTCTTTTTTAAAACTCTTTTCCCATATAGATTATTACAGAGTACTGAGTAGTTTCCTGTGCTATACAGCAGGTTCTTATTAGTTATCTATTTTATATATAGTAGTGTTTATATGTCAATCCCAATCTCCCAATTTATCTTTCCCCCCGCCATCTCCCCCAGTAACCATAAAAATTAAAACAAAACAAAACCACACACACAAATTTATTCAATTCTCAGGCCAGAAGCTGACCTTGGCCTCAGTGAGCTAAAATTAAGGTATGGGCAGAGCTGCGTTGCTTTCTAGAGGTTCTAGGGGAGAACCCATTTTCTTGCTTTTTCTAGCTTGTAGAGACAGCCTGGATTCCTTGGTTTGTACCCCCTTCCATCTTCAAAGCCAGCAATGTCTGATGGAGTCTTTCTCACGTCGCATCATACACTGACTCTCCTAATTTGATCTTTCCCCTTTAAGGATGCTTGTGATTACACTAAACCCATTTGGATAATACAGGATCATCTATTTAAAGGTCAGTTGATTAGCAACCTCAATTCCATCTGCAACTTTAATTCCCCTTGCGACATAACAGAACATTCACAGCTTCTGGCGTTGGGATGTGTACATCTTGAAGGAGGCTGTTATTTATCTACCATCGTAGGTTTTAAGTATTCCTAAATGTATATTAAATCAGGGGTTGTAAACTTGTGGCTCATGTGTGACATATGACTCAGAGATAAGTGATTTTTTTTCTTTGCTATGTTTATTACATTGGATTATAGAGTGTTGTAAATTAGTTGCCAAAATTAAAAATATAGTCAGTAAAATAATGTGTTTCCATATTGTCTGGAAAAAAAATTTTTAATTGGGAATTCATGGGTTGGCAACAACTGGCTGAATTGTGTTAGTGGTGGCTCAGTTTAAATGGGTTTTGTGCTTTTCATTTTGCCAGTGTCTTCGTCACTCCCAATGCATCTCTAAATATGAGGCTGGATCCTGGTAGCCATTGCTCTTTTTATTCAGTCCATTTCTTTTATTTATATTACTTACCTGGTCCTTGTTAACATCTGACATCCTGTGTTGAATGAGTAAGTATGTACTAAGTCCATTTGTAGTAAGTAGGCATTTTACTTTATCATAACAATAGAATGAATGAAGCACTAAAATATTTTTAAAATTTCTATATTTCTCTAAATCAGACCTCCCAGGCCCCACTTATCTTAGTGGCAGGATATTTAGTTCCATTTGTTATGGCGTCCAAACTCTCAGGGGAGTGCCCTTTGGCAAACTGTAGCCTGGGTGAATATATTTACAGTATACACATTCCATAAAGGATTCTTATGCAGATTATATAAATAATTCCTAAAAATCAATAAGAGAACAAATACCCTAACTAAAACTGGGTGGGAAATCTTGAACAGGCACTTTATTATTTTTTTATTAATTTTTATTGGAGTATGGTTATTTTACAATGCTGTGTTAGCCTCCACTGCACAACAAAATGCATCAGCCATGCACATACAGATCCCCTCCCTTTAGGACTTCCCTCCCATTTAGGTTACCCATTTAGGTTTACTTCCCTCCCATTTAGGTTACCTCCCATTAGGTAGAGTTCCCTGTACTATACAGTATGTTCCCATCAGCTGTCTATTTTATACATAGTATCAATAATGTAGATGTGTTAATCCCAGTCTCCCAATTCCTCCCTCCCCGCCCCTTTCCCCCTTCATATCCATACATTTGTTCTCTATGTCTATGCCTCTATTTCTGCTTTGCAAATGAGATCATCTATACCATTTTTCTAGATTCCACATACGTGCATTATTACGATATTTGCTTTTTTCTTTCTAACTTACTTCACTCCGTATGACACATAGGTCTGTCCACGTCTCTACAAATGACCTGATCTCATTCCTTTTTATGGCTGAGTAATATTCCATTGTATATATGTACCACATCCTCTTTATTCATTCATCTGTCAATGGACATTTAGGTTGCTTCCATGTCCTGGCTGTTGTAAATAGTGCTGCTATGAACATTGGGGTACATGTATCTTTTCAAATTATGGTTTTCTCCAGATATATGCCCAGGAGTGGGATTGCTTGATCATATGGCAGCTCTATTTTTAGTTTTTTAAGGAGCCTCCATACTCTTCTCCATAGTGGCTGTATCAA
This sequence comes from Lipotes vexillifer, assembly GCF_000442215.2. NCBI lineage: Eukaryota > Metazoa > Chordata > Mammalia > Artiodactyla > Lipotidae > Lipotes > Lipotes vexillifer. Next base: position 33,805 of record NW_006791963.1, on the reverse strand, counting down.
TTTCCATTCCCACCAACAGTGTAAGAGGGTTCCATTTTCTCCACACCCTCTCCAGCATTTGTTGCTTGTAGATTTTCTGATGATGCCCATTCTAACTGGTGTGAGGTGATACCTCATTGTAGTTTTGATTTGCATTTCTCTAATAATTAGTGATGTTGAGCAGCTTCTCATGTGCTTCTTGGCCATCTGTATGTCTTCTTTGGAGAAATGTCTATTTAGGTCTTCTGCCCATTTTTGGAATGGGTTGTTTGTTTTTTTTAATACTGAGCTGCATGAGCTGTTTATATATTTTGGAGATTAATCCTTTATCCATTGATTCATTTGCAAATATTCTCTCCCATTCTGAGGGTTGTCCTTTCATCTTGTTTATGGTTTCCTTTGCTGTGCAAAAGCTTTTAAGCTTAATTAGGTTCCATTTGTTTGTTTTTGTTTTAATTTTTTATTACTCTAGGAGGTGGGTCAAAAAAGATGTTGCTGTGATTTATGTCAGACTGTTGAACAGGCACTTTAAAAGAACCTATTCAAATGGGCAATAAACCTAAGATGCTCAATATCATTATTCAAGAAGAAAACAATTGAAAACCAGATGTGGAACAATTAGAACTATATTGCTGATAGCAGAAAAAATGGAAACAATCACTTTGAAAAACTCTTTGGTTGTATTTACTAAAGCTACGTTTACATCTGCCAATGATCCAACAATTCTATGCTTTCGTATAATCACAGAAATAAGAACACATGTTCATCAGAAGACAAAAATGTTTATAGTAGTTTTATTTATAATAGCCCCCAGTCGAAAACAACCATACAATCATCAACAGGAGGGTGAATAAATACATTGTAGAATACTATACAGTGGAATACCCCTTATTATAAAAGAATGTACTGCAAATAACATGGATGAATATCATAAGCATAATTATGAGTAAAATAAACCAGACAGAAAAGAGTACCTACTGTTGGATTTCATTCATATGAAGTTCCAGAACAGGTTCCAGAACTAATCTATTATAACAGAAGGCTGAATAGTGGGAGAGGCATGGGGAAAGATTCCATCATGCTGGAAATTTCAATATTTTAAATTGAAGTATTTGATGATTTATTGAGTGCATACATATGTAAGTATTGGATTTTCCACTTAAGATGTGTGTATATGTGTTAAATCTTGACTTGAAAAATTTGAAGAAATGACAACTTTGTCTTCGTTTAACCTACTTCCTAACTTTTGTGTTATTGTCTTTTTAAATTTCACATATATTTTAAATTTGACAGGCCATTTTATAGTATTTGTGCAACAGTATTCATTTCGAGCTATCCTGATATTTATCTTTTCAGGTACACTTCATTAATATCCACATTTCCATGTTTTCCTGTGGGTTTTATTTCTCTTCTACCTGAAGAACTCCCTTTAGCATACTTTTTCATGCAGGTTATATAATAATGAATGTTTTCAGTTTTTGTATGCTAAAAATGTTTTCTTTTTGTTTTTGAAGAATATTTTCTCTGGGTATAGAAGTTTTTGTTGGCATCTAGCTCCTTCCAGCACTTTTGAAGGTTTTCATTGTCTTCTGGCTTTCATACTTTTTCATAAGAAGTTAGATGTCACTATTGCTGCTTTGAATGTCTTATTTCTTGATACTTTTTAACACTTTCATTTTGTATTTGATTTTCAAAAGCCTTTTATGATTTACTTAAGTATGGCTTTCCTTATATTTATTTGGCTTGAGATTGCAGAAGTTCTTGAATTTATGCATTGATAGCTTCCATCAGTTTTGGAACATTTCTAGCTCTTATTTTAAATATTGCTTCTGCCCCATTCTCTTTTCTCCATTTGGGTTTCCACACCACATATGCTACACACTATGTATTTTGCATGTGACCAAATGCATATGCTATACACTATGCATTTTGACTGTGACCAATATGTATCTTATCAATTTCTTTCCTTTTATTTGTCCATTCTTTGGTTTTGAAATTTTGTATAGGCCTCTCTTTCATTTCACTAATCTGCTGTATTCAGTCCTCTTTTTATAACTATTCAAAGAGATTTTAGTTTCAGATATATTATTTTAGTACTACACTATCCATTCAGTTCTTTATTCAAATTTTCTTTTCATCTTTTCATATATTTTCTCCATGATTTCTTTAGCAAATTATAGTTATTTTAAAACTGTTAATAACTAAAATATGACCATCTCCCGTGGAACTTTTCCCCTTGTCTGAGTTTTTTTTTTTCTCTTGGTTATTTGTCATATGGTTTTATCTCTTGGAATGGCTAATTCTTCTTGATTGAATGTTGGACATTAAGAATAAAGATATGTATAGGATGAAAGAGAGATTCTATCACAAAGAGTACTTTTCACTGTTACAATGATAGAATGGAGGCTGCCCAACTATTAGGTACTAAGCTGATGTGAGGCTGGCTTGCAGTATTTTTTTGAGGTGTGTGTTTTTTGTTTATTTTTTAATAAGACTCAGCCTACCTCTAATTCTTTACCCATTCCTGGGGCACGACCCTCTCGGGCTTTCAGTTGAGAGCCTTGCAAGTCTGTGCATCCTCAGTACCAAGAACTTGTGAGAAACTTTGCTGTTTTTCATAAGCCTTTCACCTTAGACCTTTCATGTCTGCAAGTTGTTACACTTTACTAACTTTCTAGAGCCTTTAACTCTGACCTTATGATTACAGGGTCCCCTCTCATTTGTGAGTCTGTCTCTACGGCACTGCTGGCTGGTGGGAAATTCTGGTCTGCTTCTTAAGGGTTTTTGGCTTAGTCGTTTAGCCTTCTACATTGTACATTCTCAGAATTTGGAAAACAAGTATTTTGAGAGAAATCAGCCATATGTTTGAAGCCCTCCAATCTTGAATTTTGTCACTTCCCTGCATAACTGCCAAATGCTTTGCTGGTATCTCTGACCTCTGGCAGTAGCCCTCTGCTTGTGCCAGTTCCATATTCACAGCCTCCAACCCTCACCCAGAACTGACAAAGGCTCTCACAGTGAAAGTGGGTACAGATTGTAAGTTCACATCTGAGAGTTTCTCCCCACTCTAGAATTTAATACCTCTAGTTCTTCTTGCTTCTACAGCTCTATGATGCCTTCATATTTAATCTTGGTTTTCTAGTTCTCAGTAGGATCTTTGGCTGCTATAAATGATTCCACCCCACCTTAGCACCACTGATTTTTTTTAACATCTTTATGGGAGTATAATTGCTTTACAGTGGAATGTTAGTTTCTGCTTTATAGCAAAATGAATCAGTTACACATATACATATGTCCCTCTGCTTGTGTCTCCCTCCTTCCCACCCTCCCTATCCCACCCTTCTGGGTGGTCTAAAAGCACCGAGCTGATCTCCTTGTTCTACGTGGCTGCTTCCCACTAGCTATCTATTTTATATTTGGTATTATATATAAGTCCATGCCACTCTCTCACTTCATCCCAGCTTACCCTTCCCCCTCCCCATGTCCTCAAGTCCATTCTCTAGTAGGTCTGCGTCTTTATTCCCAACCTGTCCCTAGGTTCTTCATGACCATTTTTTTTTTTTTTTACTCCCTATATAAATGTTAGCATATGGTGTTTGTTTTTCTCTTTCTGACTTACTTCACTCTGTATGACAGACTCTAGGTCCATCCACCTCACTACAAATAACTCAATTTCATTTCTTTTTATGGCTGAGTAACATTCCATTGTATATATGTGCCACACCTTCTTTATCCATTCATCTGTCAGTGGATACTTAGGTTGCTTCCATGTCCTGGCTATTGTAAATAGAGCTGCAATGAACATTTTGGTACATGACTCTTTCTGAATTATGGTTTTCTCAGGGTATATGCCCAGTAGTGGGATTGCTGGGTCATATGGTAGTTCTATTTGTAGTTTTTTAAGGAACCTCCATACTGTTCTCCATAGTGGCTGTATCAATTTACATTCCCACCAACGGTGCAAGAGTGTTCCCTTTTCTCCACACCCTCTCCAGCATTTATTGTTTGTAGATTTTTTGAAGATGGTCGTTCTGACTGGTGTGAGGTGATATCTCATTGTAGTTTTGATTTGCATTTCTCTAATGATTAATGTTGTTGAGCATTCTTTCATGTGTGTGCTGGCAATCTGTATATCTTCTTTGGAGAAATGTCTGTTTAGGTCTTCTGCCCATTTTTGGATTGGGTTGTTTGTTTTTCTGATATTGAGCTGCATGAACTGCTTGTATATTTTGGAGATTAATCCTTTGTCAGTTTCTTCATTTGAAAATATTTTCTCCTATTCTGAGGGTTGTCTTTTCGTCTTGTTTATGGTTTCCTTTGCTGTGCAAAAGCTCTTAAGTTTCATTAGGTCCCATTTGTTTTTGTTTTTATTTCCATTTCTCTAGGAGGTGGGTCAAAAGGATCTTGCTGTGATTTACGTCATAGAGTGTTCTGCCTATGTTTTCCTCTAAGAGTTTGATGGTGTCTGGCCTTACATTTAGGTCTTTAATCCATTTTGAGTTTATTTTTATGTATAGTGTTAGAGAGTGTTCTAATTTCATTCTTTTACATGTAGCTGTACAGTTTCCCCAGCACCACTTATGGAAGAGGCTGTCTTTTCTCCATGCACCACCAATTTTTGAACAAAGCAAAGTGTCATGGCTCTATGCTAAGTGCTTAGTTACAGAAGTATAGAATTTGAGCTTTTCCTCAGGGTTTTGAAATGTTTGTACTTACAGGGCATGTACCCCAAAAGAGTAACAAAACATTATAGGATATCTTATATAAATAGTATAGTTAGGAGGCCAGGGGAGACCTCTCTGAGTTCTAGGATAATCAGGAAAGGCAAATTTTAAAGTTAACTTTAAAGAAAAAGTATTGTGAAATAAGAAAAAGCATTTTATTTTGAGACTAATATAGGCCAAAAATGTGGATGAAACAAACCTATTCACAGTAGTTTTATTTAAGAAGCCCCTAACTTGGGAAGAACACTAATGTACATCAGATGCAAGAATTGGTAAACTAATCATTCCAAACTTATACAATAGAATATAATTCAATAGTTTAAAGGGCTGAACTAATCATGAAACAACATAGATATATCTCAAAACATTAAGAAGAATAAGCCAGACACTAAAGAGTACATATAGTATGATTCTTTTATAGGAAGTTAAAACATAGGCAATGTTACTAGGTAGGTAGGTAGGTAGATATAGTGATATATACGTAAATCAAAACAAAATTGCCTCTGGAAGGTGGGGATTGACTGGATGGGAATATGAGAGAAATTTCTGGGATGATGGGAATGCTCTATACCTTTTTTTTTTTTTCTTTTTTTTGTGGTATGCGGGCCTCCCACTGCTGTGGCCTCTCCCACTGTGGAGCACAGGCTCCGGATGTGCAGGCCCAGCGGCCATGGCTCACGGGCCCAGCCGCTCCGCTGCATGTGGGATCTTCCCAGACCGGGGCACGAACCCGTGTCCCCTGCATCGGCAGGCAGACTGTCAACCACTGTGCCACCAGGGAAGCCCAGGGAATGCTCTATATCTTGACTGATATGGACAGTTTCTTGGGTGTATACATATGTCAGTTTGTCAGATTTTATGTGTACGATTTGTGCATTTCCCTGTGTGTAAATATTATTTCAATAACATAATTGAATATAAAAACCATAAGTAATCAATATGGTTTATAATAGATAATTTGTTCATTGATTTGCAAGAAATCGTAGGAGAGATGTTTGGATAAGATGCAGAGATTCTTAGAAATTGGACAAAAGGAAACCACTAAATCTGCAAGGGTGAGAGAAAATCAGAATAATGTTTTAGAAAATTTAATCTCCAGGGCCTAGAGAAACCACTCAAAACAAAGATGTATAGCCTGTGACCAACAGCTGTGATATCTTTTAATGCTATGTTTTCTGGGAAAAGTATGTTATCATACTTGGGTAAAATTGTAATAATATTTTAGCTCATCATTTAGTACATATTTTCCTAACAATAGTATTTAAAAATTTTAATATGGCCTTTACTAATAGGAGTTAATCCTACTGCATCTCTCAGGAATGAAGGTCACAGAACCTGTGATAAAACTAGGTAAGACGTCTACCAAAGCTCTTGGTAGGAGGGGAAACTCGATTTCTAGTTTTTCAAATTAAGGCTTAATTTCTGTAAAGAATTTTTTAAAAATGCAGCAGAATTATAAATAATGATGTGAAGCCAAAAATAATTGTTGGGGGTGAGGTCATTTTTTGTCTCTGAATGCTCTATGGTTCAATTCTGACTGGTTTTTAAGCAAGTTTTATTTGCTTCTATGAAAAATATTAGAAAAATGCAATAATGTAATCCAGGATACTTTCAAAATACATAAAGGCTATAAGAAGATGAGAAGAAAATGGTAATGAGCAACGACAGATGTTTCTTTCTTGGAAGAGTAATTAGAGATAGAAATAGCATCTTACAGAAAGCAAAAGTGTCTTATCACCAACTCTTCAGGAATTCATTCAGCAAGATAGCTCACAAATCTGTGTAAATTTTAAAACATAAAAAATTGAGGAAGAAATGAAGATCTGTAAGCTCCAGATAGCTATGTGTTGATCCCCAACCCTGTGCATTGATGGACTAAGCAAAAACCACAGAAGACTCTCTTTTACATGTTTCTGTATCTGAAATTATATCACAGTAGATTCATTGTTTTTGGTTGAAGTGCAATATCTGCATTTCACTATGTAAATGTACATTTCTTTGGGAGTGGCAACATACATCTTTTTAAAAACTAACTCTTCCACACTGATGACTCAGTAGGAAAATGCAAAAGAAAAAATTGTTAAAGGAATGGCACGTTGCATTTTTTGCAATAAAGCAATGTGGGTTTGCATCAACTAGAAAAATTATATCTCTTCATATACCAATGAAATTTCTTATTCAATCCATTCATCAGGGTCATTGAATACTTTAGAGGTGATGCAGTAAGGCAGGGGAGAATCTAGGAAAGATAAGTAGGAAGGTGGAGAAGATCAGCCTTTCTTGTCATTTATTTTTGTCTACTCAGCTTTATCATGTGGAAAAAAATTATTGGGCAGAATATTAATCTTCCTCTGCATAATATATTTGCTCTCTTTTAAACTGAAATACCGTTGACATACAGTATTATGTTAGTTATAATCTATTTGCTTGTAACGTTACCGTTTGGAAGTTTGACTAGGTGTCTTGTTTTTTTGTCACAGTTACTGTCTCTGCCCTGTTCTGAGCTCCTTATATTGGCAATCTCGCAACACCCCTGCCCCTCCCGCAACTCTATGGCAGAGAAAAACAGCCAAAAGTGATATATGAACATTGCAAGCTTAACATTCTCAAACTTTCAGTTTTAAAATTGCATTGTGATGTTCAATTTTTTTTTTAAGCAAGCTACATGCTTGAAGCCCGTAATCATGGATTCTGCCTCTCCATTCCTGTGTTGTTGGAAAAAAGTGGTGTTTTTAATATTTCTTCATTTTTATTCATTAAGGACAATGTTACTACTCAACCGATTCTTGGATTTCCAACATTAGAAGCTATGGTCTTAACGTTGTTTTCCCTGTGTGTATGCATATGTGTTTGAATCACAAGCCTCACTGTTCCTTTGGAGTTTTACTAAAGGTTTGCCTTTGTAGGTCTTTGCTAGTAGTCTTAACAGAACACACACAGTTGCCATGATCAGTATTTATTAAAAACAGTGAACCCCTTGTTTTTTCTAATTGACTATCAAAGTTAAGGTTAACCTACTTTTGTTATACTCTATATATTTCTTAATTTTTATTTTTTAATTCTAAATCATTTTCTTTTATCAGTATGGAAATGTAAGTATAGAGAAGTATTCACATATTTTTCTTGATGACAGAACTAAGGGAAGAAAATAGTTGTTTCATTAAGCTGTGTATTAGTTTTATACGATGATGTTTTACTAGTTTTTCTCCTCACTTTTTAAGTTTTATTAGTGTTCACAAAGGTATAATCATTAATGTGCACATTTCTTAGATAAAATGCTATTTTTATATTTTAAGATATATTACTGAAAAATAACATATTAAAAACAGAAAATCTTAAATCTCTATATTTGTATTCTTTAACGAAATTTCCAAATTAAGTTCTTCATGCTGATAAACGTGTCATCTATTTGTAATCTACTGTGTTCAAATTGTAATGGAAAGCCCACAATTGAAGTGATAGTCTGGGTAATGGGACGCACCTGTGTCAAATGCTCTACTTCCATTGCTAGATTGTAGTCATGGAAAACCAGGAAGCATTTGAATGGCACAGCCCCACTGTTTAGCACAGGTGTTTTTCTAATTGTGATCTACTGAGAAGGTATAGGGTTTAATGCCCCAGAAACTTACCTTTTACCTCTCTGACCTTGTGCATTCATGTAAGTACTTAATAAAATTTGTAGGAACACAGACTAACTCCTGGAATTGCTGAGAATTGTTCTTTCAAGTGTATATGGCAGTGTGTTTCTTTTTTCCTTAATATTTAATACATGTGTTAAAGGAATTTACATGTATGTTTCATCAGGTGTCAGATAAAATAAAAAGCTTACAAATTTCCCATGATATGGTAACACTCATTTAAGAAATGATTCATTCTCCCTTCCTCCAAGAAAGTGTGATGAATCAGAAAGTATTCACTAGGAAGTTCTAACCTTGTATACTGGTTCTCCAGGACTCATTTTGTTTTTTAGGGTGATAGAAAATTTAAAATATACCAAAGAACCAAAATCTAAGATAGTGGTATCTTTGACAGTTTTTAAAGTGTTTTTAGTTGTATAATATGCAAATATAAAATTTTAAGAAATTCATTGAATTATGTTGATTAGTTTTTTTCTCTTACTATGTTTTGGAGTCCTTACTTTGTTTGCTTTCTAGCTCTAAAATGTCTAAAAGTCCGATTCAGTTTGTTATTTTTTCCCCCTCGTCCTGAAGTTGAATGATTTTTAAAGTTGCTTTCTTTTAACTTTTGGTAGAATAAGGATTGGATACATTTAACAAATTCCATTTCTAGAAATAGTGGACTAAGTTGTTTTAAACCAAAGGTCCTGTTGAGAACAAGTAGAAAAACTGAATAAAATATAAATTTCTTGAAGGCATTGAGAGTTACCATAGCAGTAAGGATTTATAGGATCAAGATCAGGAGAGAAGGAAGACCATCTCAGCCAGCAAGTAAGTAATATCCCAGCCATTAAGTAACATGGCTTAAGATTTAGTAAAGGGAAAAATTGAAAAAATTAAAAGAAGTGCACACATACATAATTATCATGTGATAGTTCAACACATCTTTCCTTGTAACTAATAGAATAAACAGACAACAGTAAGTATATAGAAGATACGACCAACAGAGTAAGTCCTCAGTGCCACTCTGGAGGCTGCCTGGAGATCAAATAGCTCACTGTGTCTTCTTGGGAAGCTATTGTCAACTTGAGAGTGCATGTGTGCTTTTTCCTTCTTTCCTGCCTCACTGTCATTTTCACTTACTTTTGCTGCCTTGGGTTGCACCATGCAGGAGTGGCACATATTGGCTCTGTTTTTTAGGGAGCTTGGATTAAGAAAGTATGTTATCCTTTAATAACAGTGTTTATTTGAAAAATATGGGGTTACTTCAGACCTTCTTGCCAAGCAATGGTAGATACCCCAGATGTTAAGCTCTGTTTGTAGGTAACATGGAGATGAGAATATTAACAAGAGAGATAAGTACTGAGCAATAGTTTAACTGTGGCAAGAGCATGAAACTTTATCAGTATTGTAGAAAAAAAAAACCCAGCATTAAAAAAAAAAATCAGCATTCCTAACATCAATGCCACACTAAAAGGCAAGAGCAACATTCTCATCCCATAGAATGAACACAAAACAGAAGACATATGTGAAGAGTAATCCATGGAGTTAAGAGTAATTGAGCAATAAGGAGCATTTAGCAAAAACTATTTTGGGGAAAATATAGTAAATCTCTAAGGACATAAAATATCTATTAATTTCAGGGTAAAGTACCTTATAATATACTATAAGGGAATTCCTGATAATTTAAGCCAGATGTTTGATATAAATCGTAAAATACTTATTTTCCCCTCAAACCAAATTCAATAAAACATTTTCATGTAAATTAATTTGAGAATAGATTTTACAACAGACAAGTGCCTGAAGAGTTAGCATATGGTCCAAAATGTAGCTCTGGGAAAACACTAAATTCTAATCTGCCCTCTTCTTTAGATGAATAAGTATCTTCTCTAAACATTTTGATATCTTAATTCCTGAATTTATTCATACTCATCTTTAATGAATATGTACATTCCTGAAGTTCTTTGAAAATATAATCCAAAGTAATAATGCCTACAGTACTTATCTGTAGGTCATTCTCAGGTATTTATCTTGATCTTCAGCTCAGTCTATTTATTGTTCCAAGGTAGCTTTTCCTATACCACAGAGCATCTCTCTTGAAAGCCCACTTTCACCCCAAACTCTGTACATCCCAAAATAAACAAATCATGTCCTACTTTTAATGAATCCCCGTTACCTACACCATCATGTCCAAGATCTTTTTTCTAGAAAGCAAGAGTTATCTTTCCAGGTTCATTTCATAGTGTTCCCTTCCACAAACCCTGCATTTAAGTTCAACAGTGTTATTGACTTTTCCCTAAAAATGATCTGTATTTTCTCACTTCCTTGTCTCTTTTCACATTGTTCCTTTTGCTTGATGATGCTGCTACCTGAAGTTCTGTTTTATCACTTTGTTCTAATACTTTTCCTGAACCCCCCAAGAAAATGCTATTTATATATATTCCCATTTTACATTGTATTGCTATTATTGGTGAACTATTTTTATTCCTTTGCTAGATTAAAAATTCCTTTAGGTAATTCAAAATATTTTTTCTCTTAATCTCTTTTATAGCACATAGTACAATACTTATTAATTCATGAAAATGAACATCTGGGTTTCTTAAACTAACAAGTACTATAGTAAATTACATATTTTTATTAGATACATTTAAAGCTATTTTCAGAAATAAGCAGACTTTCTTAGTGAGGAAAGGTTTTCTCGGGGAGTGGTCAAACAATCATAACTCAAAAATTTAATGAAGCGCTATCTTAATGCCTAATTCGCATTGAAATATCACAAATGTCCACTGATGACCATTTTTGCCTGACATCTGTCAACTAAAAAGTGAGTGTATATAAGGGTAAAGAAGGATGCTGATAATGCTGAGAGCTTAAGAATAAGGACAAAATTCTCTTGATATTTTAAAAACCTAGTTAAGACAGTGGAGACTAAAAAATGAATTGTTTTGAGGGCTATAATATATAACATTACTAACTACTTCACTTGAAATTCTCAAAATAAGCAAGAACCTTTTTAAAAGGTAAAATTTGATCACAGTGAACCCATTTATTTTACGACACATCTCTGAGAACTTGATAGCTATAATTTGTTAATGAACTTACAACGTGCCTTGCTTCAGCTACTCTTTGACATGAAACTGCCATGTGGGTTCGATAATTTCCATGGCTGAGTAGAGAAGGAACAGAGACCTCACCTTCAGCCACATTCTTTAAATTCATTTTTTTAAACCTCATTTATTAGTCACTACATAGATAAACATATAAGAATGGCAACCAGATAAATAATAGTGATGGTGATAAAGCTTACCTCTGTAAAAGTTATTTTTACCTTTTAGCTAGGTCATTTTATTAACATTGGCATGCAAGTATAGTTATGATAATATTATATGGAGTTTAAAAATCAGTGAAGTCAATTCAATATGAGTCATTGGAACTCCTTCTGAGACTCTACTAAGAAAGGCATTATTTCATTTCATCACACCTACAGACACTAACATTTATACGTTTTTATTCCAACATGTACTTATTGAGCCTGGGTCTACATTACATTGCATGGTATCTAAAGAACTCTTTCTTCTTCTAAAGATGATGATTGAACTAGAAATACATTATGATTATGAAGGAATAACAGAAAGCTGTAATATTGAAACTGTTACCATGAATTCATTCTGGTTCTCAGAAAAATGTAGACATGCTGTTCAATCATAATTCTCACCTCAAGTTTAAACAACTTGTCATTCTTGTAGAAGAAAAAGAACTTTTGTGTGTTGTTGGTGATAATATTCACTGCTCTGTATTAAGTGTTCAAAAGTAGTTCTAAAGAAGCAGATAACAATTCACAGATGGAAACGTATGAGAGGTAATCATTGCTTAATGTGTTGATGACTATACCATCATGCTGAAGTGGGCTTATATTAGCTCAGCTTGTGGATCCAATACTTCAACACATTTAAAAAGACTTGAAGACGTTCTGTCTCTGACCACCAGAGTGGAAACTGCTGCTTTTCCAATCATTACAGAAGAAAGGATGGTTATATTTTGCTGAAAACATCCATTTGTTAGGATCCACTCTGTGGTACGATGCCTCTGCCCAGGAAGACCATCACAAAACTAGCTGTAATGCTGTTTTTTTGCCAAAACAATGTTTTTGTGGAAGATATCTGGGAAATAAATTTATCAGAGCCGCAGACATCCTGCTCTCTGGTTAGGAGAGACGGTGACAGGATTTAGATACAGCTAAAGTCTAGCTGCATGTGCATTTCTCATTACCGTAAAAGAATATGCAACATTCAAATGTATTTCCAGACAAATCATTGTCACTTGTTGAGGTTATCTTATAATTACTGCTGTCTTCAAAAGAGGCTTTTAAAATTTATAATTCGAATAAACTTTTTTTTTTTTTTTTTTTTTTTTGTGTATGTGTTTTTTTTTGCGGTATGCGGGCCTCTCACGGCTGTGGCCTCTCCCGTTGCGGCACGTGGGATCCTCCCGTCCTCCCGGACCGGGGCACGAACCCGCGTCCCCTGCACCGGCAGGCGGACCCCCAACCACTGCGCCACCAGGGAAGCCCCCACATTCTTTAGTTTAGTTATGTCTCCTTAGGCTCCTCTTAGCTCCCCTTTTTTTTTTTTTTTTTTTTTTTTGTAAAAATTCAAATACGTACAAAGATGAAGCATTTAACAACCTTTAGAGGATGCTGGTTAAGGATGAAAACTGAATTATTATCAGTATGCCAAGAAACTTGGAGATCTTTTGCCTTTTATAGAAATATGGTTTCTGAACAGGGTTTGGGAAGTGTAGGTATGTCACCTTTTAGTTCTTCCCCAAGTTTATTAGACTTGTATTATCTCTCAAATGATATGATTCATTCTTTAATATAGTGTGTGTGGTCTTTTCCCTAACCATGACTCTTCCTGAATTAGTTTTTTTCAATCACACGCTACCTGGAAGAGGTAAAAGGCTATTTTAGTCAGTATTTTCTTTGGAATATATTTTCTTTACATCTCATATTTCAATTTCTCACTATTCATTTTTTACCTTTGCTTCCAAAAATTGACAAAAGTTATAGATAGATTTGTTCAACATGTTCTGCCGCATCTGATGAGAAAGAATTTACTTCACTGGCTTTTTCCTGTTTCACTATGTCACAAATAACTTCACAGTCATTATTATTACTTGATTCCCTGTCTTTAGATTTAAAAAAATACATGAAAGATACGAGAGGAATGAGCAAGGCTTTGGCTTAACTTAATAATATTAACTCTTTTTATAACTCTTGAAAATGTCTGATTTTCTGTTTTACTGGTAGACTTAAAGCTGCATTACTATTTGTGAGAGTAGAGTTTGGACTGTTTACTGTAGCTTTTCAGTCAAAATTATCATATCCAAATTTTTCTTGGATCCCCAAGACTACTCCCATATTTGGTGATGCTCTAGAAGGACTCATAGGACTCAGCATATAGTTCTGTTTATGGCTAAGATTTCACAGTTATCTATGAAAAATACGCAACCAGATCAGTACTGGAAAAAGACAAAATAAGAATCTGGACGAATCCACTTTTATCAGTTAGGGAATGTTAGAAAAGCAAAGTCCGAGATGCCAGCCAAGGACCAAACTTGCAAGCAGGTCTTTCTAAAGACAGAAGCCTCAGGCCAGCTTTTTTCTCTTTTCTGCACATAGGCGTGTGGTGCATACTTTGGCCCATAATTTTAATGATATAAAGTTACTCCTTTATTCTACCCTGCATGCATGCTTTTTCTTTCTTCCTCTCCCGGTGCCTGCACATATACTCACATTTTTTTCTCTTTCTGTGTGTGTGTTTGTGTATGTTGCTAGAGTGCTTGCTCCATGAAAGAAGAAACTCAAAAAAAAAATCTCCATCAAAGCTATGTTTATTATGTTTGTTAACTGATGCAGCAAGGGAGACCACAAACGGTGGCAAGAACTGGATGGTGATTTTTGAGGGAAAGCCCTAAGAAAATTACAGGTCTCTTTTGGATCAGATACTGTCAGGAAGAAGGGTAATTCAGCGATTGATTTTTTAAATACTTTATTGATTTTACATTTATTATATTTTACATAAAACATAAGAGGCTGGAGGAAAGAAACAGGGTTACCATTATCACCAGGGAAAAAAGTGGTCACTCTTTAGCGAGGAAGGGAGAGGGAAGCATGCTTGGCGTTCTGTGGTTGCACAATGTCTATTTTTATCTCTTCAGGCATCATGTTGGAGTGTTCTTGTCTTTGTCTTGTCCTATTGTGATCAAGGAGAATCCTTACCAGATATTGATATTTTATGAAATTTCTTATTAACAGAAAACTAGAAAAAGTATTTATCCTTGTCTTAAAGCCTCTACTAGAGCCTTGTACACAGGTGGTAATTTATAGTAGTTGATTCACCACTTACTGGTTCCCACTGTCAATGACAAGGATAAACACCACATCAACCACATTACTTAGCCATAACCATTCTGGTAGAGAATCTCCTTTTCCGAGGTCAAATGTTAGATATGTCTGAAGTACAGCCATATATTTTCTCAAAAAGAATGATAAGCAGATGTTGTTACTACAGAGTTTAAGGAATCTGAATACCCGTAGCTCTATCTCCCCCAACATGAACAATGGAGTAATATAGTCTACAACAAAGGAAACTTAATGTTGGTTAGTCAAATATGAATAAGGAGTATGAGTGAGTATTTATCACTCCTTTATGAGTTCAGAGATTATATTCCCAACTATTTAGAGTTCATGGGATTGAGGGAGAGGCGAGATCTTCTGTTTGGTTATGCTTATTCGAACCATTAAACTTGATCGTACATTTAATGTAAACAGGCATATAGGGTCTTAGGACATTCTACATAACCAATTTCTATTCTGGCCCTGAGGACCCACTCTTCCTGAATTTCTCTCACTTTCTCCTTTCCTCCCCCTTATCTCTTCTTCCTCTCCTTTCATAGCCGCTTGGAAATTTTAATTAACATTTTGCATTCACAGTCCCCACCAAGTTGAAACGTTTTTCTAGGAGTTCTGGGTCATTCTCAGTTTAAGCTTAGCATTTGCAATTTTACTATATATAACAAACCCATAAGCATATGCTGTGTTGCTTTGTGAGTCTTTAAACATTTATATAAATGTAATCTGTTTTTTCATATTGATATATATCTTGATTTTTTTCGTTCAACATTATGCTTTTGATATTTATCTAGGTTGCTACATTCAGATTTAATTATTTTAACTCCTGTGTCTTAGTAAAGGGTATATTAACTTCTAGATATGTAATCTGAAGGTTTTTAATCCTTCTCACCCTAGGATCACTCTTTACTATTAAAGTGTATAACACAGGGAACTATAATCAATATCTTGTAATGACCTATAATGGAAAAAAATCTTAAACAGAAAAAAAAATATATGTATACATATAAATAACTGAATCACTTTGTTGTCCACCTGAAACACAACATTGTACATCAACTGTATTTCAATAAAAATTTTAAAAAAACCCTAAGCTTCCTTCCTCAGTGACTGCATGTGGTCCAGTCCTCTCCCAAAGTTTATCTAAGGATTCCCAGTAATGCTTCCACCCAGCCAGTTGTCAACTATCACAAGAAATCATGAGTTTCAGTGACTTCTATAAAAGATATTTGTTGATGTACTCCAAGAAAAGAAAAAGTATGCTTGAGTGAACCAAATTAACTCCAATTTAAAAACAAATCTTATTTGACAGAATTTTCTGTCAAAAAAACTGTTCACATTTTTTTTTGAGTTCAGCTAGAAGGAGGAGTCTGTCACTAGAATTAAAAATAACTCTGTCCCCAGAATTCCATAATGGTTAAGAAAGTTCAAAAGAATAAAAATGTTTAAAGATAATATTGCTATGGCTACAAAAAGGCTTTAGATAGATAGGTATAAACTATTTTGAAGATGAGTTTTTTACCTGCTTTCATTGTGTCTAATAATATAAAACAATAATTTGGAGATTAATAATGAAGGTATAAAATGCTACACTAAAATTGTAGGTCTTAGTACATATTCTAAAATTTGAAACTGCTAGAAAATACATTTTCTCACTTTGTGGTATATTAGGTTACCCCTTTGTAGTTGTGTCTTTTACCACCATCTAGACAAGCTGAATGACATCCTTTATTTTCTCTCTCCTTTTTTTCATCTATTCTTTCGGGTATTGTGGCATATTTTGTTGGCAAAGGATGTCATAACTTTTGTTTGTTCTAAAGGAAGTATCTTCACTTTTGTCATGGGGCTGGAGAAACTTTTATTTTTTGAAATGAATCTCGTCCATGGACAGGTGGTGTGCTGAGTTTTAAACAGCTTGATGAATGATTTGGCTCTGCGTAGCAGTGTCAAATAATGTATCTCAGTTGGCAGTCTCAATGAAACAGAATAAGGCAGTCGGTTTTCTGTTACATATTAGTTCTTGCGCATACTTGTCTTCCAGCTGTGCATGCTAGGCATAAATCCTGCCCTTCCTCTTCCTGTGCCAGTAATTCACCCAGGGCTGCCCATTTGATTCTGTTTACCTAATGGTTGCACTCACCCTCAGGAGCCACTCCTGTCACTGGGGCAGATGTATGTTCTTTACTTGCTGATATACTAAGTCGTATGATTGTAATCAACCAATTTTCTGGGAATAGTAATGGAGGATAGAGGGAGTTAATGCTTTTTAAAGCCCTCTCTTATGAGGAGAATAGATGGTTTAATTTTAAGGAGCTGGTGAATTTATACTTCAATAAGTATAACAGCAATAATAAGCATAACAATACTTATGTCAACTTTTCACCATATTCTCTCTAGAATTATGCTTTAGTTACTATTATAGATAAAAATTATTTATTTGCTTTTCTTCTTTATAAACAAATAGGGTAAAATCCACTCATCTAAAGGAATAATTATGTTATTCAAGGGCACTGAAAACTGCTTTATGACACAATATTTGCCTTTTAATTTTATGCTGTAGACCACAGGGAGATGTTTAAGGAGAAAAGCTTAGTTTTTATCGCTACTACTGCTACTACTATACTACTACTTCCCTTCCCCCTCCTCCTCCACCGTCATCATCATCATTATTATTATTTTAATTCATGAAGACATTCTTCTGAGATAATAGAGGATATATAGGAAGGATGACCAAATGATGGCATGGAGGGAAAAAAGACTCATTTGGAGTGGTGTTATTCATGATTTGGGGAACATCTGGATTATAGAAGTTACAGAATTTTTGAGAGGTTTTGAATTAGAAATATTAGAATCTTTTAGCTGATCAAAGGCGAAGATTGAGTAGAGGGAGAGAGCAAGATAATAGTAATTATAGCAAGATGCAGAAGTGAAGGAGGCAGATAATGAACTTAGTTTGAGATACAATTTTGAGGTAAATATTAAATACTGTACTGTAAATATACAGTAGACAGTTTGGATGTATGATCTTGGACTTTGGAAATAGGTTAGGGCCAGATGTCTGGACTGGGAATCATGGAAGTCACAGGGAGTAAATTTGGTGACTGAAAGAATGAAAAGCAGATAAATTGTGAAATTTTCTTATCAAAGATCTATAGCTATGCTGCTCAATAGTCACTGGCTCCATGTGGATAGAACATTCATTTGAAAGAGTGTGAACTGAGATGTGCTTTAAATATAAAATGCACTTTGTGAAAATTTAGAACAAAAAAGTGCATCATCTCATTAACAGTGTTTAAATTGGTCACGTATTTGATCATTGTTTAATTCAATAAATCCAAAATGTTATTAAAATTAATTTCACTATTTAATACAGCTACTACAAAACCTTATTCATGTGGCTTGCATTTTATTTCTACTGAATAGTACTTTTCTACTAAAATCCTAATGCTTTCACACAGTGATCCATCATGAACTAGCCTGTTACCTTACCAAATTCATTTTTTGTTCCTTCCATGTCTTCTCCATCCAGCCAGCCATGAGCTAGTGCCCTTCCACAGCATGTTTCAGATCTGTAGCCTTTTGTACATGCTGCTCTCAATTTTGGGAATGCCCAGCTCTTCCTTGTAAATTTTTGTCCTTTTGGGTTGGCTTTTCAAAGAGAAGACACTTAGATTTAATGAGTAAAAAATATTATTAGAGATTCTTGGACCTATTTTTCAAGAAATAAAGGTGACAGAAAAACAAAATGAGTACATGTACATATCATCCCATTTTGCTAATATCAACTCAAGTCGAATCTTGTTATTTCTATATTAGCAACATCTGCTCAGATCAATTTTTAAACTTAATTTAATTTTTTTATACGGCAGGTTCTTATTAGTTATCTATTTTATAAATATTAGTGTATATATGTCAATCCCAATCTCCCAATTCATCCCCCTACTGCCCCGCTTTCCCCCCTTGGTGTCCATACGTTGGTTTTCTACATCTATGTCTCTATCTCTGCCTTGCAAACTGGTTCATCTGCACCATTTTTCTAGATTCACCATATATGCGTTAATATAAAATACTTGTTTTTCTCTTTCTGACTTACTTCACTCTGTATGACAGTCTCTAAGTCCATCCATGTCTCTACAAATGACCCAATTTCATTCCTTTTTATGGCTGAGTAATATTCCATTGTATATATGTACCACATCCTCTTTATCCATTCATCTGTTGATGGGCATTTAGGTTGCTTACATGACCTGGCTATTGTAAACAGTGCTGCAATGAACATTGGGGTGCATGTGTCATTTGGAATTATGGTTTTCTCTGGGTATATGCCCAGTAGTGGGATTGCTGGGTCATATGGTAATTCTATTTTTAGTTTTTGAAATAACCTCCATATACTGTTCTCCATAGTGGCTGTATCAGTTTACATTCCCACCAACAGTGCAAAAGGGTTCCCTTTTCCCCACACCCCTCCAGCATTTGTTGTTTGTAGATTTTCTGATGATGCCCATTCTAACTGGCGTGAGGTGATATCTCATTGTGGTTTTGATTGGAATTTCTCTAATAATTAGTGATGTTGAGCAGCTTTTCATGTGCTTCCTGGCCATCTGTATGTCTTCTTTGGAGAAATGTCTATTTAATCTTCTGCCTATTTTTTGATTGCGTTGTTTGTTTTTTTTAAATTGAGCTGCATGAGCTGTTTATATATTTTGGAGATTAATCCTTTGTCCATTGATTTGTTTGCAAATATTTTCTCCCATTCTGAAGGTTGTCTTTTCATTTTGTTTATAGTTTCCTTTGCTGTGCAAAAGCTTTTAGGTTTCATTAGGTCCCATTTGTTTATTTTTGTTTTCATTTCCATTACTCTAGGAGGTGGGTCAAAAAGGATCTTGCTGTGATTTATGTCATAGAGTCTTCTGCCTATGTTTTCTTCTAAGAGTTTTATAGTGTCTGGCCTTACATTTAGGTCTTTAATCCATTTTGAGTTTATTTTTGTGTATGGTGTTAGGGAGTGTTCTAACTTCATTCTTTTACATGTAGCTGCCCAGTTTTCCCAGCACCACTTATTGAAGGAACTGTCTTTTCTCCATTGTATATCCTTGCCTCCTTTGTCATAGATTAGTTGACCATAGGTGCGTGGGTTTACCTCTGGGCTTTCTATCCTGTTCTATTGATCTATATTTCTGTTTTTGTTCTGGTACCATATTGTCTTGATTACTGTAGCTTTGTAGTATAGTCTGAGGTAAGGGAGTCTGATTCCTCCAGCTCCGTTTTGTTCCCTCAGATTGCTTTGGCTATTCAGGGTCTTTTGTGTCTCCACACAAATTTAAAAATTTTTTGTTCTAGTTCTGTAAAAAATGCCATTTGTAGTTTGATAGGGATTGCATTGAATCTGTAGATTGCTTTGGGTAGTATAGTCATTTTCACAGTATTGATTCTTCTAATCCAAGAACATGGTATATCTCTCCATCTGTTTATATCAGGTGTTTTACCTCCTTAGGTAGGTTTATTCCTAGGTATTTTATTCTATCTGTTGCAATGGTGAATGGGATTGTTTCCTTAATTTCTCTTTCTGACATTTCGTTGTTAGTGTATAGGAATGCAAGGGATTTCTGTGCATTAATTTTGTGTCCTGCAACTTTAACAAATTCATTGATTAGCTCTAGAAGTTTTCTGCTGGCAGCTTTAGGATTCTCTATGTATAGTATCATGTCATCGGCAAACAGTGACAGCTTTATTTCTTCTTCTCCAATTTGGATTCTTTTATTTCTTTTTCTCCTTTGATTGCCATGGCTAGGACTTGCAAAACTTTGTTGAATAATAGTGGTGAGAGTGGGCAACCTTGTCTTGTTCCTGATCTTAGAGGAAATGCTTTCAGTTTTTCACCATTGAGAATGATGTTTGCTGTGGATTTCTCATATATGGCCTTTATTATGTTGAGGTAGGTTCCCTCTGTGCCCCCTTTGTGGAGAGTTTTTATCATAAATGGCCGTTGAATTTTGTGAAAAGCTTTTTCTGCATCTATTGAGATGATCATATGGTTTTGTTCCTCAATTTGTTACTGTGGTGTATCACATTGATTTGCATATATTGAAGAATACTTGCATCCCTGGGATAATCTCACTTGATCATGGTGTATGATCCTTTTAATGTGTTGTTGGATTCCATTTGCTAGTATTTTGTTCAGGACTTTTGCATCTATATTCATCAGAGATATTGGTCTGTAATTTTCTTTTTTTGTAGTATCTTTGTCTGGTTTTGGTATCGAGGTGATGGTGGCCTCGTAAATGAGTTTGGGAGTGTTCCTCCCTCTGTTATGTTTTGGAAGAGCTTGAGAAGGATGGATGTTAGCTCTTCTCTAAATGTTTGATAGAATTCGCCTGTGAAGCCATCTGGTCCTTGGCTCTTGGTTGTTGGAAGATTTTTAATCACAGTTTCAATTTCATTACTTGTGATTGGTCTGTTCATATTTTCTATGTTTTCCTGGTTTAGTCTTGGAAGCTTATACCTTTCTAAGAATTTTTCCATTTCTTCCAGGTTGTCCATTTTATTGGCATAGAGTTGCTTGTAGTAGGCTCTTAGGATGATTTGTATTTCTGCGGTGTCTGTTGTAACTTCTCCTTTTTCATTTCTAATTTTATTGATTTGAGTCCTCTCCCTCTTTTTCTTGATGAGTCTGGCTAATGGTTTATCAATTTTATCTTCTTAAAGAAACAGCTTTTAGTTTTATTGATCTTTGCTATTGTTTTCTTTGTTTCTATATCATTTATTTCTGCTCTGATCTTTATGATTTCTTTCCTTCTACTAAATTTGGGTTTTGTTCTTCTTTCTCTAGTTCCTTTAGGTGTAAGTTTAGGTTGTTTATTTGAGATTTTTCAGTTTCTTGAGGTGAGATTGTAATCGTTATATACTTTCCTCTTAGCAGTGCTTTTGCTGCATCCCACAGGTTTGGGATTGTCGTGTTTTCATAGTCATTTGTCTCTAGGTATTTTTTGATTTCCTCTTTGATTTATTCAGTGATCTCTTGGTTTTTTAGTAATATATTGTTTAGCCTCCATGTGTATGTGTTTTTTACGTTTTTTTCCTCTGTAATTTTTTTCTAATCTCATGGCGTTGTGGTCAGAAGCAATGCTTGATATGATTTCAATTTTCTTAAATTTATCAAGGCTTGATGTGTGACCCAAGATGTGATCTATCCTGGAGAATGTTCTGTTTGCACTTGAGAAGAAAGTGTAATCTGCTGTTTTCAGGTGGAGTGTCCTATAAGTATCAATTAAATCTATCTGGTATATTGTGTCATTTAAAACTTGTGTTTCCTTATTAATTTTCTGTCTGGATGATCTGTCCATTTGTGTAAGTGAGGTGTTAAAGCCTCCCACTATTACTGTGTTACTGTAGATTTTCTCTTTTATAGTGGTTAGCATTTGCCTTATGTATATGGGAGCTCCTATGTTGGATGCATATATATTTATAATTTTTATTTCTTCTTCTTGGTTTGATCCCTTGATCATTATGTATTGTCCTTCCTTGTCTCTCATAACAGTCTTTATTTTTAAGTCTATGTTATCTGATATGAGTACTGCTACTCCAGTTTTCTTTTGATTCCCATTTGCATGGAATATCTTTTTCCATCCCCTCACTTTCAGTCTGTATGTGTCCCTAGGTCTGAAGTGGGTTTCTTGTAGACAGCTTATATACAGATCTTGTTTATGTATCCATTCAGCGAGCCTGTGTCTTTTGGTTGGAGCATTTAATACATTCATATTTAAGGTGATTATCGATATGTATGTTCCTATTACTGTTTTAATTATTTTGGGTTTGTTTATGTAGTTCTTTTTCTTCTCTTGTGTTTCCCACTTAGAGAAGTTCCTTTAGCATTTGTTGTAGAGCTGGTTTGGTGGTGCTGACTTCTCTTAGCTTTTGCTTGTCTGTAAAGCTTTTGATTTCTTTGTCAAATCTGAATGAGATCCTTGCTGGGTAGAGTAATCTTGGTTATATGTTCTTCCCTTTTATCACTTTAAATATATCATGCCACTCCCTTCTGTCTTGTAGAATTTATGCTCAGAAATCAGCTTTTAACATTATGGGAGTTCCCTTGTATGTTATTTGTCATTTTTCCCTTGTTGCTTTTAATAATTTTTCTTTGTCTTTAATTTTTGTCAGTTTGATTACTATGTGTCTCGGCATGTTTCTCCTTTGGTTTATCCTGCCTGGGACTCTCTGAGCTTCCTGGACTTGGGTGGCTATTTCCTTTCCCATGTTAGGGAAGCTTTCAACTATAATCTCTTCAAGTATTTTCTTGGGTTCTTTCTCTCTTCTCTTTCTGGGACCCCTATAATGCGAATGTTGTTGCATTTAATATTGTCCCAGAGGTCTCTTCTTCATTTCTTTTCATTCTTTTTTCTTTATTCTGTCCCACAGCAGTGAATTCCACCATTCTGTCTTCCAGGTCACTTATCCATTCTTCTACCTCAGTTATTCTTCTATTAATTCCTTCTAGTGTATTTTTAATTTCAGTTATTGTATTATTTATCTGTGTTTGTTTCTTCTTTAGTTCTTCTAGGTGTTTTTAATTCTTCTGGGTCTTCGTTAGACATTTCTTGCATCTTTATCTTTGCCTCCATTCTTTTTCCGAGGTCCTGGATCATCTTCACTATCATTATTCTGAATTCTTTTTCTGAAATTTTGCCTATCTCCACTTCATTTACTTGTTTTGGGGGTTTTATCTTGTTCCTTCATCTGGTGTGTAGTCCTATGCCTTTACATTTTGTCTATCTTTCTGTGAATGTGGTTTTCATTCCACAGGCTGCAGATTGTAATTCTTCTTGCTTCTGTTGTCTGCCCTCTTGTGAATGAGGCTGTCTCAGAACTGTGCAAGCTTCCTGATGGGAGGGACTCATGGTTGGTGTTGGTCTGTTGGGCAGAGTTCAGTAAAATTTTAATCTGCTTGTCTGCTGATAAGTGGGGCTGAGTTCCCTCCCTGTTGGTTGTTTGGCCTGAGGTGACCCAGCACTGGAGGCCACAGGCTGTTTGATGGAGCTCATGGTGGACTCTGGGAGGCCTCATTCCAAGGAGTACTTCCCAGAACTTTTGCTGCCAGTGTCCTTGTCCCCGTGGTGCCTGCTCAGATCATTTTGAAGAAAGCCCCAGGTATCATTTAAGTTCATCTAAAATATTTTAATGTATAGTTCTAAAAAATGAAGACTATTTATAACTCCAATAGCCATAATTCTTTAGTATCACTGAATGTAAATGATGAAGGTTTTGATTTTTTTTCCAAACTGATTGTTTAAGTCAGGATCCAAGTAAGGTCTATATATTGCAATTGTTTGATTAGACTCTTAGTCTTATAGGTTATCTTCCATTTTGTTGGTAATGTAGTTTATTTGTAGGAGAAACTGAGTCACTTGACTTACAGAATTTTCACAGACTATATTTCTATATTTTATTTTGTGCATCCCCACTGTTCAATATGTTCCTCTATATGGTGTTAATTCTAGAATCATGATCAGACTTCAGGTTTTTTTGTAAAGAATATGTCACTGGTGATGTGTGCTTCCATTAGGAGGTACATAATATCTAGTGTTTGGGGATTTTTTCTTTAAAGTGATGTTAGCAACCACTGACTGTTTTTGACCACATTCATTTGTTACTTAGGATTTGCAAATTGGTAATTTAAAAATTCTGTCATTCCTCAATTTTTAGCTAAATGGTTCTCTAAAGAGAACTCCTTCCTCATCAACTAATTGATAAATTTTAGGATCTGTTTGTACAGGAAAGGAAGGTTAAATGCATGATTCTTTCCTTATCACATTCATTTGTTACTTAGGATTTGCAAATTGGTAATTTAAAAATTCTGTCATTCCTCAATTTTTAGCTAAATGGTTCTCTAAAGAGAACTCCTTCCTCATCAACTAATTGATAAATTTTAGGATCTGTTTGTACAGGAAAGGAAGGTTAAATGCATGATTCTTTCCTTTATTCCTTTTTTTTTTTAACATCTTTATTGGGGTATAATTGCTTTACAATGGTGTGTTAGTTTCTGCTTTATAACAGAGTGAGTCAGTTATACATATATATATGTTCCCATCCAAAGACTGTTTTGACTTTGCCTCTAATTCTCTTGGTGATCTTGGTAGACTGATTTACATTTCTTGGCCTCAGCTTTGATATTATTTCCAAAATTAACAGTCTATGATTATAATTATGTTTTTCTGAATTAC
>NW_006791963.1:0-2120 GCF_000442215.2 Lipotes vexillifer | reverse complement strand
GCTTTGCCCTCCGCACCCCTGTTGCTGTGCTCTCCTCCGCGGCTCCGAAGCTCCCCGCTCCGCCTCACGCAATCTCCGCCCGCGAAGGGGCTTCCTAGTGTGTGGAGACCTTTCCTCCTTCACAGCTCCCTCCCACTGGTGCAGGTGCCGTCCCTATTCTATTGTCTCTGTTTTTAATTAATTTTTTCTTTTGCCCTACCCAGATACGTGGGGAGTTTCTTGCCTTTTGGGAGGTCTGAGGTCTTCTGCCAGCATTCAGTAGGTGTTCTGTAGGAGTTGTTCCACATGTAGATGTATTTCTGGTGTATTTGTGGGGAGGAAGGTGATCTCCGCGTCTTACTCCTCCGCCATCTTTCCACCGCCCCCCCTTATATTCCATTTTTCTAAACAAAGCTTTACTAGCTTTCTTTTCTATTTTTAAAATTAATTTTTCTGGAGTGTAGTTGATTTACGGTGTTGTATTAGTTTCTCCTGTACAGCAAGTGAATTAGTTATATATATATATATACATATAACCACTCTTTTTTTAGATTCTTTTCCCATATAGGTCATTACAGAGTATTGAGTAGAGTTCCCTGTGCTATACAGTGGATTCTTATTAGTTTTCTATTTTATATATAGTAGTGTGTGTATGTCAGTTCCCATCTCCAAATTTATCCCTCCCACCCCCCTTCTCCTCTGGTAACCATAAGTTTGTTTTCTACATCTGTGACTCTATTTCTGTTTTGTAAATAGGTTCATTTGTAACATTTTTTTAGATTCCACATATAAGTGATATCATATGATATTTGTCTTTATATGACTTACTTTACTCAGTATGATAATCTCTAGGTCTATCCATGTTGCTGCAGATGGCATTATTTTGTTCTTTCTTATGGCTGAGTAATATTCCATTGTATATACGTACCGCATCTTCTTTATCCATTCATCTATCATCTGATGATAGATATTTAGGTTGCTTCCATGTCCTTGCTATTGTAAATAGTGCTGCAGTGAACATTGGGGTGCATGTATATTTTCGAATTATGGTTTTCTCCAGTTATATGCCCTGGAGTGGGATTGCTGGATCATATGGTAGTTCTATTTTTAGTTTTTTAAGGAACCTTCATACTCTTCTCCATAGTGGTTGTACCAGTTTACATTCCCCCCAACAGTGTAGAAGGGTTCCCTTTACTCCATACCTTGTCCAGCATTTATTGTTTGTAGATTTTTTGATGATGGCCATTCTGACCGGTGTGAGGTGATACCTCATTGTAGTTTTGATTTGCATCTCTCTAACAATTAGTGATGTTGAGCATCTTGCCATGTGCTTTTTCGCCATCTGTGTGTCTTCTTCAGAGAAATGTTTATTTAGATCTTCCACCCATTTTCTGATGGGGTTGTTTGCTTTTTTGATATTGAGCTGCATGAGCTGTTTGTATACTTTGGAGATTAATCCCTTGTCAGTAGCTTCGTTTGCAAATATTTTCTCCCGTGTGGGTTGTCTTCTCTGTGGGCTGTCTTTTCATTTTGTTTATGGTCTCCTTTGTTGTGCACAAGTTTTTAAGTTTAATTAGGTCCTATTTATTTTTGTTTTTATTTCCATTACTTTAGGAGGTGGATCAAAAAAGATCTTGCTATGATTTTTGTCAGTGTTCAGCCTATGTTTTCCTCTAAGAGTTTTACAGTATCTGGTCTTATTGATACATTTAAGTCTTTAATCTATTTTGAGTTTATTTTTGTATATGGTATTAGCGAAAGTTCTAATTTCATTCTTTTATGTGTAGCCATCCAGTTTTCCCAAGTAATCTACTGATTCAATGCAATGTCTATCAAATTAGCAATACCATTTTTCACAGAATTAGAACAAAAAATTTTACAACTTGTATGGAAACACAAAAGACCCTGAATAGCCAAAGCAATCTTGAGAAAGAAAAAATGGAGCTGGTGGACTCAGGCTCCCTGACTTCAGACTGTACTACAAATCAACAGTAATGAAAACAGTATGGTACTGGCACAAAAACAGAAATATAGATCAGTGGAGCAGAATAGAAAGTCCAGAGATAAACCCATGCACATATGGTCACCTAATCTATGACAAAGGAGGCAAGAATATACAGTGGAGAAAAGACAGTCTCTTC
>NW_006791962.1:0-201 GCF_000442215.2 Lipotes vexillifer | reverse complement strand
AAAAGACATAGACTGGCTGCAGGGATACAAACACAAGACCTGTATATATGCTGTCTACAAGAGGCCCACTTCAGACCCAGGGACACATAGAGACAGAAAGTGAGGGGATGGAAAAAGATATTCCATGCAAATGGAAACTGAAAGAAAGCTGCAGTAGCAATTCTCCTATCAGACAAAATAAACTTTAAAATAAAGACTATT
>NW_006791961.1:0-824 GCF_000442215.2 Lipotes vexillifer | reverse complement strand
AACTTTAGTTCTAGATTTAACTTGGATTTTAGTCCTAATTTAACTTGGATTTTCTACAACGCACTTTTTTCCTATAAACTGGAGGTATATACCACCATAATCCTAAAAAACCTGTGACTTTGGGCTTCAGGGGTCTAAGCCTTCTCTCTGAGTGACTGAAATGTACACCTGGATATTAGACCTGTCTAAAAATTGTCCTTTTCTGTCCTCATATACAAGGGTTCAGCTTGATTTTTGGATAGCTGTCATTAAAAAAAAAAAAAAAAATTTGTGCAAAGAGCTAATGCCTTTTGCTACAAGACAAAACAATTTCTCCTGGACATGCAGTAATAGGAGGCAATGCCATGTGTTGGAAGCATGCACATATTTTATGGTAGATATTAATCTGGAGGTTAACAGCTAGGTGCTCTGGTTGAAGTAGTTTATTTCAAACATACATATAATGTTAACCCACTTTATAACAAAGCCTTGAACATTTCATATGGAAATTCGTTTTTCTTTCTAGTTTAAGCCCAAGGAAATCCCTATATATCTTGTCTCCAAAGAGAAAATATAAAGAATTCAGAAGATTAAAGAGTTCTTATCAATTGTATAAAAAACTAGAAATGTACTAACTAGACAAAAATATAGACATCTAAGTGAACGTCCAACAAATAGAAAAGTAGAGGGCTGCACTGAGATTGCAATCCTGAGAAAAATATTATTTTAATAAAATAATATTTTTTAATAAAAAATATTATTTCTAAATGAAAAAGTAAAAGGAGATAGTATAAATTAAAGCCAGAAGAAAAATTTAAAACCTACAAAAATACGAGTCAATACAA
>NW_006791960.1:0-268 GCF_000442215.2 Lipotes vexillifer | reverse complement strand
CTGATTCCTCCAGCTCTGTTTTTTTCCCTCAAGACTGCTTTGGCTATTCGGGGTCTTTTGTATATCCATACAAATTTTAAGACTTTTTGTTCTAGTTCTGTAACAGATGCTACTGGTAATTTGATAGGGATTGCATTGAATCTGCAGATTGCTTTGCGTAGTAAAGTCATTTTCACAATATTGGTTCTTCCATTCCAAGAACATTGTATATCTCTCCATCTGTTGGTATCATCTTTAATTTCTTTCATTAGTGTCTTATAGTTTTCTG
>NW_006791959.1:0-1801 GCF_000442215.2 Lipotes vexillifer | reverse complement strand
GTTGTGGCGCACGGGCTTAGTTGCTCCGCGGCGTGTGGGATCTTCCCGGACCAGGGCTCGAACTTGCGTCCCCTGCATTGGCAGGCAGATTCTCAGCCACTGCGCCACCAGGGAAGCCCGGAAGTGTGGAGTCTTAATCACTGGATCGCCAGGGAAATCCTGGCCACTCTGACTACTACTGGCCACTCTGACTCTGCGAGGGTCTGAGGCATCTTTGAACCCTGGTGCTCTGTGTGGTACGAGCTTCAGCCGATGTTGGCTTAGGTGAGTCCCACACCTTTTCTGTTCTAGGCTACCAAAGGCCTTCTCGATTTCATCGTGTTCTCCCATTTCCCCCCGAGGTTCGGCCCCGCAGCGTCCATGGCACCCAGTCATGGGCTCTGAAGGCCGAGTAGGAAGGGATGGGATTGCTGTAGCCAGAGCCCTCAATGTAGGGCTTGGAGGAGAAGCCAGCCTGACCAGCTGAAGCCTCATGCCTGACAGTCACACCTAATTTGGAATAAAAAACGATGTTACCTCTGTTTCATCATCCACTTTCATCACTGCTTATCCAGATGGTTGATGGTGCCGTGCCTGTGAGCGAAGTGGGAGAACCTGATGCTCTGTCTGTGCACTGGGGTGAGGGAGGATGCTAGGCTGGGGAGGTGAGCCCCACCCTGACTCTGGGGCAAAGGGGAGGTGATTCCTTAGACTGTGGGCCCTTTCTCCTTGGGACCCGCACCAGAGAGAGCTAAATCTTCTATTTGCCAAAAGTTACGTTTTCATTGCCGAAAAATCCTCAAGGGCATTCACTGGAGGGATGGTGCAGCTTTAAAGAAATGCCTAAGAGGGTATATCTATCTTATGATGGTGGTTGTTTTATACCACGTCTCTTTAACATTCCTGATCCATGACAGGAACTAAAGCATTCGGTGCTGCCACATCCTAAACCCGGCGGTGCAGGGGCCCGGGGGCCGGTCTCCACCGACCCCGGTGTTTCTGAGACCCTGCAGCCTCCCCTCCGCCAGCCCTGCAGTCTGAGCAGTGCAGTGTTCGTGCAGCCAGAGAACTCAGACGACTCAGGACTTGCGCAGCCTCCAGGCATTGGTTCTCTGCCAGGCCGGGCCATTTCTGACCACTCGCCTCAATCTCTGTCTCTACTTCTGCTGAAGAGCAGAGGCCTGGATTTTCCCCTCCACTGATGCTCTGGCTGTTTTCTCATTGTCCAACACTTGGTAGGCACACCGATCGTTTTTGAATGCGTGAATACTGCATTTGCGACGTGAAGAGAAGCGTGTCCCCCATCCTACCCATTTCCCTGGACACCTGGGGCACTTGCCTGATGTAAAACCGCCCCATCTGCACAGTTGAAGGGGTGGGCGATGTCTCTGGGGAGGGCGCAGGACTCTCAAACCAGGAGCTTCTTATTAAGGTGTCTGCAGCTCAGGGAGGGGGCCTTATCGCTGCCTTTCCCGAAGGGGCGGACAGGAAGTCGTGGGCAAGAGGAGGCCGCCGCTTGGAGGTTTCACGACGAGGAGACTGAGGCTGGCTCCCCCAGGAGCCCCAGGCAGTTGAGTGGAGGAGGCTGGAGCCGGCCTTCGCAGGCCCTGAGCCGGGATTCTGCCTCGCTCATCCCCGCCCCTCTCCTCCCCTGCTCCCACCTTCCTCAGCTCCCCCAGGGGTGCCTCAGAGGTGACCTCACAGGGCCAGGGGGCAGCTTTGTAGGAAAACATGCACCCAACATGGCCAAATCCCTGAGGACTTGAGAGAGGCACGTGTGGGGTTATTTTGGGTTTGGTGGGCCGGGCTCGGATCTCTCTGG
>NW_006791958.1:0-27760 GCF_000442215.2 Lipotes vexillifer | reverse complement strand
TCGTCCACTGTACAAGTTAAATACCCACGAAAGGAAAAAATGGATCGTCAAATTGCGCCACTTACGTGCCATGGAATATCAGTCAGCAATGAAATCAAGGTCATCTGGCCGGAGCATCTTAGTGATGGGATTTAGGTATGATGATTCCAAGTGAAATAAGTCACACGGAAAAAGAAACATCATACGGTATCACTAATACACGGATTGTAAACTTTTCTACACATGGAAGGAATTACAAAACAGAAGAGAGTCTCTCATTTAGAAAACAAACTTATACTTGCGTAAGGGGAAAGCTGAGTGGGGGTGCTGCATAAAACCAGAGATTGAAATCAGCACAGATACCGTTCCAGAAGCCAAATACGTAATAGACAAGATCTACTCCTTGCTCCACGAAATGGACTCAACACCCCATATTCAACGCATAGTAATAGACCTGACTGGTAGGAATCTAAAAACCTATGTATCTATATGTATCTGTAAGAGAATCGAGCGTGTGTAGAGCGACATAAGTGCAGCAGTGAAAATCAGCCAAATCCCATTATAAAAATAAATTTCAAAACCAAAACACAATGACAGTGAAATAGAGAGACATTCTTACTTAATTCATTCACGGCTCGGGATGAAACCTGGATTTACCACATCTCTACCCACAGCTGTGTGAGACATAAGGCTGGACACTAGGGGCTGACAGGATTGGTGAGTTTGGGTAAGCAAAGGCAAAGCCTTTGAAGTCATACTGCATGGTATCCATTCCATGGGGCGCAACTCCCCAGGTTTAATGTATTCTTCCTTCCGCTAAAACATTCATGGGAAACGCTGAGTATGGTACACGGTGTGATAGGGCAACGTTCCTAAAATGCATCTCAGTTGACGTGCTCTGATACTCGTGTTGGCCATTCCAGATGCTTTCCTGACACTCTACACACTTGGAGAGTCAGTGCCTTTAACTTGCTGTTTCGCAC
Source organism: Lipotes vexillifer (assembly GCF_000442215.2). NCBI lineage: Eukaryota > Metazoa > Chordata > Mammalia > Artiodactyla > Lipotidae > Lipotes > Lipotes vexillifer. The sequence goes on along the minus strand of NW_006791958.1, from coordinate 26,798 downwards.
AGTTTGCAAATTTTGCGGAAGATGGACAGGAATGGGAGGATCCAATGAGAGACTGGCTGTAGTTGTTTGGACTGGCACTTTCAACTCTAATTTCCCACCAGTAAGAAGAATTAACCAAAGTCTCAACATGCCATGCCTGAACCAGACTAGGGTCTGCAGCAATCCTGTGGTATTGCAGCCAGCTCACAAGAAAGCCAGTAGAGAAAAGGATCTCAGGGGCACTGTATTTCACAAACCTGCAGAGTTAGAAATGACAGCTTTCGTTTAAAAATATATTGAAGTAAGGCTGCGAGGAGGACTTGAAAGTGAGGCAGAATTGCAGGAAGCCGATTTCAGGAGGTAGTTTGGAATTGCATTGAAAGCCTAGGAAAATAGGCAGAACATCGATCTGGAAGCCCTTGGCCAGAAAGCACGTATGCGTTTTTTCCTGAAAATATTCAGGAAAAAACGCTTACGCGCTTTTTGGCCAACCAAGCAAGCTTGCAATGGAAATCTGCGCTACAATGAAGTCTCATTCCCCCCCCCACCGGTCAAAAGGGCCATGTGAGAAAAGTGTAAAATCCAGAAAGGCAGGACGGGCCTTGGAGAACAGGGAGGGTTGCTATGCTGATTGTTGGGATGTAAATTGCCAACAGCCACTCTGGAGAAATGTATGGTGTTTCCTGAAACATCGAAAAAACAAAAGGACATGTCCTGGGGCACTAGGCTTAGGAAAATTGAAATGAAAAAGACAGAGCCACCCCAAAGTTTGGGGCTGCTCTCTTTACAAAAACCTCCTCCATGGTACAAGTTAAATATCCGAGAAAGCGAAAAATGGATCACCAAGTGGTGGCACTTACCTACAATGGAATATCATTCAGCAATGAAGTCACTGTCATTAGGCCCGGAGCACCATAATGAGTGGATTTAGGTACGATGATTCTAAGTGAAATAAGTCACACAGATAAAGAAACATCAGAAGATATCACTAATACAGGGAATGTAAACTTGGCTCCACTTGAACTGAATTACAAAACAGAAGAGTCTCTCATTTAGAAAATGAACTTATGCTTCCGTAAGGGGAAAGGTGAGTGGGGGTGCAGCATAAAACCAGAGATTGAAATGAGCACAGATACCGTTCCAGAAGCCAAATATTTAATAGACGAGACCTACTCCTTGCCCAACGAAATGGACTCAACACCCCATATTCAACGCATGGGAATATACCTGACTGGTAGGAATATTAAAACCTATGCATTTATATGTCTCCATAAGAGAATCAAGTGTGTGTACAGCGGCATAAACGCAGCAGTGAAAATCAGCTAAATCCCATTATAAAAATAAATTTCAAAAACAAAACACAATGACAGTGAAAGAGAGACATTCTTACATGATTCATTCAGGGCTTGTGATGAAACCTGGATTTACCACATCTACACCCACAGCTGTGTGAGACATAGGGCTGGACACTTGGTGCTGATAGGATTGGTGAGGTTCGGAGAGCAAATGCAGACCCTTTAAAGTCAGACTGCATGGCACCCATTCCATGGGTCTCAACTCTCCAGCTTTAAGGGATTCTTCCTTCAGCTGAAACATGCATGGGAAACTCACAGTATGGTACACGGTGTGATAGGGCAACGTTCCTAAAATGCATCTCAGTTGACGTGCTCTGATACTCGTGTTGGCCATTCCAGATGCTTTCCTGACACTCTCCACACTTGGAGAGTCAGTGCCTTTAACCTCCTGTTTCGCACAGTTTGCAAATTCTGCGGAAGATGGACAGGAATGCAGAGAACCAACGAGAGACAGAATGTAGTTGTTTGGACGGGCACATTTAACTCTAATTTCCCACTGGCAAGAAGAATTAAACAAAGCCTCAGCATGCGGTGCCTGAACCAGACTAGGGTCGAGGCAATCCTGTGGTATTTCGGCCAGCTCACAAGAAAGCGAGTAGAGACAAGTATCTCAGGGGCACTGTATTTCACAAACCTGCAGAGTTAGAAATGACAGCTTTCATCTAAAAATATATTGAAGTAAGGCTACGAAGAGGACTTGAAAGTGAGGCAGAATTGCAGGAAGCCAATTTCAGGAGGTAGTTTGGAATTGCATTGAAAGCCTAGGAAAATAGGCAGAACGTCGACCTGGATGCCCTTGGCCAAAAAGGGCGTATGCGTTTTTTCCTGAATATATTCAGGACAAAACGCATACGCCCTTTTTGGCCAACCAAGCAAGCTTGCAATGGAAATCTGCACTACAATGAAGTCTCACTTGCCTCCCGGTCAAAAGGGCCATCTGAGAAAAGTGTAAAATCCAGAAAGGCAGGACAGGCCTTGGAGAACAGGGAGGGTTGCTATGCTGATTGTTGGGATGTAAATTGCCAACAGCCACTCTGGAGAAATGTATGGTGTTTCCTGTAACATCGAAAAAACAAAGGCACAGGGCCTGGGACACTAAGCTTAGGAAAATTGAAATGAAAAAGACAGAGCCACCCCAAAGTTTGGGGCTGCTCTCTTTACCCGAACCTCATCCACGGTACAAGTTAAATATCCCAGAAAGCAAAAAGTGGATCAAAAAGTTGTGGCACTTACGGGCAACGGAATATCATTCAGCAATGAAATCACTGTCATTAGGCCCGGAGCAGCATAATGAGTGGATTTATGTAAGATGATTCTAAGTGAAATAATCACACAGATAAAGAAACATTAGAAGATATCACTAATACAGGGGATGTTATCTTGGCTCCACCTGAACTGAATTACAAAACAGAAGAGAGTCTCTCATTTAGAAAATGGACTTATGCTTGCGTAAGGGGAAAGGTGAGTGGGGGTGCTGCATAAAACCAGAGATTGAAATGAGCACAGGTACTGTTCCAGAAGCCAAATATGTAGTAGACGAGACCTACTCCTTGCCCAACGAAATGGACTCAACACCCCATATTCAACGCATAGGAATATACCTGACTGGTAGGACTCTTGAAACCTATGTATTTATATGTCTCCGTAAGTGAATCAGGTGTGTGTAGAGAGACATAAATGCAGCAGAGAAAATCAGGTAAATCCCATTATAAACATAAATTTCAAAAACAAAACACAATGACAGTGAAATAGAGAGACATTCTTACATGATTCATTCAGGGCTTGTGATGAAACCTGGATTTACCACATCGACACCCACAGCTGTGTGAGACATAAGGCTGGACACTTGGTGCTGATAGGATTGGTGAGGTTCTGAGAACAAATGCAGACCCTTGGAAGTCAGACTGCATGGTACCCGTTCCATGGGTCCCAACTCCCCAGCTTTGAGGGATTCTTCCTTCAGCTAAAACATGCATTGGAAACCCAGAGTATGGTACACTGTGTGATTGGGCAACGTTCCTATAATGCATCTCAGTTGACGTGGCCTGGTACTCGTTTTGGCCATTCCAGATGCTTTCCTGACACCCTCCACCCTTGGAGAGTCAGTGCCTTTAACCGCCTGTTTCGCACAGTTTGCAATATCTGCGGATGATGGACAATAATGGGGAGAACCAATGAGAGACTGGCCGACGTTGTTTGTACGGGCACATTTAAGTCTAATTTCCCACCAGCAAGAAGAATTAACCAAAGCCTCAGCATGCGGTGCCTGAACCAGACTAGGGTCTGAGGCAATCCTGTGGTATTGCGGCCAGCTCACAAGCAAGCCAGTAGAGAACAGGATCTCAGGGGAACTGTATTTCACAAAACTGCAGAGTTAGAAATGATAGGTGTCATCTCAAAATATATTGAAGTAAGGCTGCGAAGAGGACTTGAAAGTGAGGCAGAATTGCAGGAAACCGATTTCAGCAGGTAGTTTGGAATTGCATTGAAAGCCTAGCAAAATAGGCAGAACGTCGACCTGGAAGCCCTTGGCCAAAAAGGGCGTATGCGTTTTTTCCTCAATATATTCAGGAAAAAACGCATACGCCCTTTTTGGCCAACCAAGCAAGCTTGCAACGGAAATCTACGCTATAATGAACTCTCACTTCCCCCCTTTCAAAAAGGCCATCTGAGAAAAGTGTAAAATCCAGAAAGGCAGGACGGGCCATGGAGAACAGAGAGGGTTGCTATGCTGATGGGCGGGATGTAAATTGCCAACAGCCACTCAGGAGAAATATATGGTGTTTCCTGAAACATCGAAAAAACAAAGGCACATGGCCTAGGGCACTAGGCATAGGAAAAGTGAAATGATTAAGACAGAGCCACCCCAAAGTTTGGGGCTGCACTCTTTACAAGAACCTCGTCACATACAAGTTAAATATCCCTGAAAGCGAAAAATGGATCACCTAGTTGTGGCAGTTACGTGCAATGGAATATCACTCAGCAATGCAATCAATGTCATCAGGCCCGTAGCAGCATAATGAGTGAATTTAGTTATGGTGATTCTATGTAAAATAATTCACACAGAAAAAGAAACATCAGGGCTTCCCTGTTGGTGCAGTGGTGGCGAGTGTGCCTGCCAATGCAGGGAAGCCGGGTTCATGCCCTGGTCCACGAAGATCCCACATGCCGCGGAGTGGCTAGGCCCGTGAGCCATGGCCGCTAAGCCTGCGTGTCTGGAGCCTGTGCTCCACAATGGAAGAGGCCACAACAGTGAGAGGCCCGCGTACCGCAAAAAAAAAAAAAAAAAAAAAAGAATAAGAAACATCATAAGATATCACTAATAAAGGGAATGTAAACTTGGCTACACATGAAATGAATTACAAAATAGAAGAGAGTCTCTCATTTAGAAAATGAACTTATGCTTGCATATGTGGAAAGGTGAGTAGGGGTGCTGCATAAAACCAGAGATTTAAATGAGCACAGATACTCTTCCAGAAGCCAAATATATAATAGACAAGACCTACTCCTCTCTCAACAAAATGGACTCAACACCCCATATACAACGCATAGGAATATACCTGACTGGTAAGAATCTTAAAACCTATTTATTTATATGTCTCCGTAAGAGAATCAAGTGTGTGTACAGCGGCATAAACGCAGCAGTGAAAATCAGCTAAATCCCAGTATAAAAATAAATTTCAAAAACAAAACACAATGACAGTGAAATAGAGAGACATTTCTACATAATTCATTCAGGGCTTGTGATGAAACCTGATTTTACCACATCTACACCCATAGCTGTGTGAGACATAAGGCTGGACACTTGGGGCTGATAGGATTGGTGAGGTTCGGAGAGCAAATGCAGACCCTTCGAAGTCAGACTGCAGGGTACCCGTTCCATGGGTCCCAACTCCCCAGCTTTAAGGGATTCCTCCTTCAGCTAAAACATGCATGGGAAACCCAGTGTATGGTACACCGTGTGATCTGACAATGTTACTAAAATGCATCTCAGTTGACGTGCCCTGGTACTCGTGTTGGACATTCCAGACGCCTTGCTGATACTCTCCACACTTGGACAGTCAGTGCCTTTAACCTCTTGTTTCGCACACTTTGCAATTTCTGCGGAAGATGGACAGGAATGCGGAGAACCAATGAGACAATGGCTGTAGTTGTTTGTACGGGCACATTTAAGTCTAATTTCCCACCAGCAAGAAGAATTAACCAAAGCCTCAGCATGCTGTGCCTGAACCAGACTAGGGTCTGAAGCAAACCTGTGGTATTGTGGTCAGCTCACAAGGAAGCGAGTAGAGAAAAGGATCTCAGGGTCACTGCGTTTCATAAACCTGCAGAGTTAGAAATGACAGCTTTCGTCTAAAAATATATTGAAGTAAGGCTGCGAAGAGGACTTGAAATTCAGGCAGAATTGCAGGAAACCGATTTCAGGATGTAGTTTGGAACTGCATCTAAAGCCTAGGAAAATTGGCAGAACGTCGACCAGGATGTCCTTGGCCAAAAAGGGCGTATGCGTTTTTTCCTGAATATATTCAGGAAAAGACGCATACGCCCTTTTTGGCCAACCAAGCAATCTTGCAATGGAAATCTGCGCTACCATGGAGTCTCATTTCCCCCCGTTAAAAAGGGCCATCTGTAAAAAGTGTACAATCCAGAAAGGCTGGACAGGCCATGTTGAACAGAGAGACTTTTTATGCTGATGGGCGGGATGTAAATTGGGAACTGCCACTCTGGAGAAGTGTATGGTATTTCCTGAAACATCTAAATAACAAAGCTACATAGCCTAGGGCATTTCCACTTATGGTCCTATAGCTTAGGAAAATTAACATAAAAAAGACACAGCCACCCCAATGGTTCGGGGTACTCTGTTTCCAAGAACCTCATCTTCAGTACAATTTCAATATCCCAGAAAGAGAAAAATGCATAAAGAAATTGTTGTCCTTACATACTATAGAATGTCACTCAGCAATGAAATCAATGTCATCAGGCCCATAGCAGCATAATGAATGGATTTAGGTATGACGATTCTAAGTGAAATAATTCACACAGAAAATGAAACATTGTAAGTTATCACTAATAGAGGGACTGTTAACTTGGCTACACATGAACTGAATTACAAAACATAACAGAGTCTCACATTTAGAAAACAAACTTATGCTTCCTTAAGGGGAATGTTGAGTTGTGGTCCTGCATAAAATCAGAGATTGATATTAGCCCAGATACCGTTCCAGAAGACAAATATTTAATAGATAAGGTGTACTTCTTGCTCATCGAAATAAACTCAAAAATCAGGTATCACCTCACACCTGTTAGACTGTGCATCATCAGAATATCTACAAACAACAAATGCTGGAAAAGGTGTGGAGAAATGGAACCCTCTTCCACTATTGTTGTGAATGTAAATTGATACAGTCACTATATAGAATTGTATTTCGTTTTTTAAAAAACTAACTATAGAATTACCATATGATCCAGCAATCTCACTACTGGACATATACACAGGTAAAAAGCATATAGCAAAAAGAGACATTCACTGCAATGTTCACTGCATCACTATTTACAATCGCAAGGTAATGGAAGCAACATAAATGCCCACAGACAGATGAATGCATAAAGATGTGGTACATATATAAAATGGAATATTACTAAGCCATAAATAGGAATGAATTTGGGTCATTTGTAGAGACGTCGATGTATCTAGAGACTGTCACACAGAGTGAAGTAAGTCAGAAAGAGAAAAAAAATATGATATATTAATGCATATATGTGGAACCTAGAAAAATTGTACAGATGAACCGTTTAGCAAGGCAGAAATAGAGCAACAGATGTAGAGAACAAACGTATGGACAGCAAGGGGGGAAGCTGTGAGGGGTGGGGGTGGGAGGAGTTGAGAGATTGGGATTGGCATATATACATTTATATGTATAACATAGATAACCAATAAGAACCTGCTGTAGAGAAAATTTAAATAAAATTAAAACTTAAAGAAAAATAAAATTTAAAAAAGTAACACAGAAAAAATTTCTTCCCTTCACATACATGTATTTATATGAATAAATTATTTCCATGCTTATATCTGTAAATACAAAAAGGAGGAATAAAATCTACCTTGAACCAAGGACGAACAGATCCCACCAGTTACACAGAGGAAAACCGTATCAGTGCACTTGCTCCAGTTGTAAACAATTCTGAAGTTGGTCGGTGGTGGGGAATCGTCTACCATTCAGCCAGCAGCCCCCAGGCAACAAGAGTCCTCATTGCAAAGCTGGGGGGTCTTGCCAAGGCATCTGTGAGTAAACGTGAGCTGAGCTCCAGGCCAGCTGTTGCTGAACTGTTCCCACACTTCCCAGGTAAAACACCCGAATATGTACAAGGACTTGAAAGCCTAGAGGAAGAGTCATGGAGCCACATGAGTGACAGCATGCCTGCTGACTTGCTGCCTGAAGGCCAGCCAGGATGCTCCTGTCCCTAGGTGCTCTTCTGGAAGCTTTCCATTTCCCTGCCTGAGATAGCCCTCCTGTCCTGGCACCGACTGCTTTTTTCCTTCCTCACCTCTGCCCAAGGAGAAATTCCAGCAACAGGTATGGGTGACACATCCTCTTCTTTAGCAGGTGGCAGTATGGCAACTGCTGCAGAAAGTCCAGCAGAGCCCCACTCACACTGGGCCACCCACAAAGACGTGGCCTCTCACTCCCTCCCACCAGCCCAGCCCCGAGACTGCTGACAGGGCAGAGAATATGGCGTCAGGCACAGCTGCAGTGGCTCTTGCTAAATGGGTGATTATATTGATCTCAACCGAGGCACACCTGGGGAGGGCTGGCCGACACAGTCAGGCTGCCCAGGTCAGCCAATCATCACCCCTCAGGGGCTCACAGTTGCAGAAAATGGAACTTGCTGAACAGGCCAAGTCCAAGGAACAGGTGTGGGCTCCTGAGAGTCAGGATAGAAAAGGGGCTGCAGCTCTGGCTTGTTTTCTAATCATTTTATCTTGCCCATGAGTGGGAGACATCTTCAAGAAAGCCCTCTCCTAATGAGAGAAACCCAGGAGTCAGGGAGAGGAGGGGTGGCTGGTGGGTGGAGACAGAGGACATGTGAGCTGGGGGTGGTCAGCAATGAGGGCTATGTGCACGGTTCCTGTGTGCCCAGCACTGCCACTGTACCTGCAAGTGTAGTTCTGTATCCTGTATCCTGGGAGGGGCCTGACCAGGAGAACCCAATAGGCTGCAAGGGACCTTCCCAGGGAACCCCATATCCTGGGAGGGGCCTGACCAGGAGAGACCCATGGGCTGCTGGGGACCTGTGGAAGGATGTCAGGACAGTCAGTGAAGCCACCGAGGATATACCTCCAGTAGTTCCTAATTCCTACACTCTGCTGGTCATTCTACCAACCACCAGGACATGGTATTCTGTATTAGTCTTCAATGGTGCCTTCTTTTGTATTCCATTAGTCCCAGAGTCACAAGAAATTTGGGCTTGTGAGTGGCAGGACTCAACATACAACAAAAACAATACTTCCGGGTCGTCCTGCCCCAAGGGTTCAAAAATTCCCACACCATCTTTGGGGAAAGCTTAGCTAAACACCTAAAAGTTCTACCTCTGGAAAAGGAAACCCTCTTTCAATATGCAGACGACATTCTGATTGCCAGCCCTACTAAGGAGGACTCTGAACTACCAAGCCAATAAAGGATAGAAGTTGTCCAAGAAAAAGCTCAAATATCACAGACTAATGTGACCTGCCTGGGCTTCATTCTAACAGAAGGTCGGAGAAGCCCATCCCAGGAAAGGGAAGAAACCATTTGCAGCCTTACCCATTTCTAAAACTAGAGACAGCTTAGGGATTCCTGGGGAGACCAGGGTTTGCTGCATCTGTATCGCTAACTACAGTCTAATAGCTGGGCTTCTATATGAAACACTGAAAGGAAAAGATGATGATCCTTTTGAATAGAATCCAGAAGTGACCTTTCAAGAATGGAAAGAGAAGTCAATTAAGACCCTTGCCCTGGAAATCCCTCATTTAGCTAAACCCTTTGACCTTTACATACCCGGTGAAAGGTGAATCGCCATTGGAGTATTAGTGCAAAAACTTTGACCACCTGAAATGGAACAATGCAAGTATGCAATCCAGGTAGGATAAAGTACCGTCACCAAGGGGCTTGGCCCACCGCCACATCTGGCCTAGATACTGGCAGTATCTAAAAACCTGGAAATCAGCAGCCCGAAAGGCCCCCTCCCTGCTATGGGAAAAGGACCCCACGTGGTGATCCTAACCACCAACCATCCCTGAAGTTGCAGGGTTCGCTCCATGGACACACTGACCTCGAGTGAGGAGGCCCTCCAACTCGAACCACCAGAGGGACAACCAGGGACAACGGAGCACCATGTCGACTCATGTGACCATCACTTGACCTGGAGTTTCTCTCAGAAAACAACAAGATTGTGTCCCAAAACAGTAGACTATTGCTTGCAGGACTTACTGCACCCAGAGGGGAGCTAATAAGCTTGGCCCAGGGAACGGTATATAACGCTGTCACCATAGAAAAGCCTACAGACACCACGATGATGGTGGCCAATAAGACCGGCTGGACTCCTGGCTACTTCAAAAGGCTGTTGACTCAGTGGCCATCATGATCCTTCATCACCACTGACCATGGACCGTGTGGGAGTTGGGCGGGCAGGGCAATAACACCTGGTGCTGTTTTTACATTAATTTAGGGGCCTAATTGAAGAAAGCGCAGACTACTGGTCAAAGCATCTAGGCTGGCAGAAACGGGAAGCCTAAGGTGGCCGAACAAATGTGGGGTGGGGTAAAACCGGCCCCCACAGCGTCTCTGCACATCTCTTTCCTGAACCCTTCAAGGTCTTTAGAATCTATAACACTTCCAATGCTGGTGCTCAGGCGGACGAGCAGGGAGGCAGGAGGCCTGGGGACAATCAACGTCACATGGAGGCTGCTGGGGAGAAGTTCTGACCCTCGCCCCCGGGTATGAGGGCTCCCAACTCAGCACTCAGCAGTTACAAAAGAGGGGTCTGCACCCTCAGCACTCCAAGAATGAGGAACGGGACAAAAGGCAGAGGAAGAGTTTGTCACCGGCAAAGCCCATAAAAATCCCTGGGAGATAAAAATAGAATCTGGGCAATAAAATACAGTCTAACCTTTTTGATCCTCTGTGCTTTGTCTAATTTCACATGCTCCTAGGGCCCAGCATGCAGACATCCCACACCCGGCACTTCAGACCAGATTTCCTAGTACAGCATGGCTGGGTCCACAACTCAGCTCACAAGGCCCAGGGCTGACTCCACGATATGGAGCCTGAGCTGCCGCCACCCTGGCCCTTGATAGCTCCACTCCCTCCCTCCCACTGACTCTCACAGGATCTCTACACAGCAGCCCATCCCACAGCGTAGTGCACGTTCTCACCTCTCCATTCTCTTGTCAAAATATAAACTTTCCTTTTTTTCTGAACCAAACTCAGTCTCGATCTCTTGGCTCCAATGACACTGGGCAGGGGGACACTTGTTGGGGTCCAATCTGGAGGATCAGTAGCAGAAATTCAGAACATTGTAACTTCAATGAACAGATGTGTGAGCCAAACTGTAATTAACATAGAACAGTGTATAAAGCTCGAGTAAAGTAAGATGTTTCTAATACTTCCATTTGATATTTCCATTACTTAAGTATAAGCAAATTCAGTGAAGAGGTCTGTCTTATTTGTCAGGTCAATATTAGAGAAATGAAGTGATTTCTTTCCAAGGATGTGTATCTAATAATCTTGGTTAAAGCTTCAATCTTGTTTTAAATGTTTTTCCATTGAAAATGATCCCTCTCTTCCTGCTCCCCCATTTCTGAGAAGTATAAAAACTTATAATTTATTATTACCAAAGGGGAAAGGTGGGAGGAGGGATAAATTAACAGTTTGGATTAGCACATACACACTGCTATGTATAAAATAGATCATCAACAATGAACTACTGTATAGCACAGGGAACTACTCTCAAAATTTGGCAATAACCTATAAGGGGAAATAATCTGAAAAAGAATAGATATTTTTATTGACATCATCTATCAATGACAGTTAAAATGTAACATAAGGGCAGACGATGGTGTGTGCTTTTGATCCTGAAGACTTCAATCATCTAAAGTTCGGACTCTGCCTACTTCCCAAGGCCCTTAATGAACATATGTGTAGCCGTAGCTTAAAAAATTCTCTAGTTTGGGTTTCGGGGAGACACTGATTTGGAAAAGCCCTGGTATTCTCCTTACATGAACGGGACCCTTCCTACTGCTAAAACATGCCTGTCACACCCAGAGGATGTTACACCATCTGATCGGGAAGAGTTTGGAAAAGGCATCTCATCTCCTCATATCTTGTTGCTCGGGCTCCACGCTCCAGCGTCTTTACTAACAATCTCCCCACTTGGAGATGTCAACACTGTCAACATCCTGTTGCGTACAGTTTGCAATTTGTCCAGAGGATGAAGCGGAAGGATGAAGAACAATGAAAGAAATGTCCTAGGTATTCGGACAGGCACATGTCACTCTAATTTCCAATCAGGAAGACGAATTGACCAAAGGCTAGGATTGCCCATGTAATCAGAATAGGACTTGAGGAAACCCAACGGCTTTGTGGCCAGTTCGTGAAAACACAAGTTGAAAAATGGAATTCAGGGGTATTAAAATTCATGAAACTGCAGAGTTGAAAATATCTATCACTGAAAAATGTCTTGAGGAAAGTCACAGAAAAGGACTTGTAAATAAGGGTCAATGGCAAGAAAGGGATTTGAAGAGGTAGCAAGGACTTGCCATTAGGCACATGAAAAGGGGCTGAACATTGCCAACATTGCAGGTGGCCAAAAAGGGTGTATGGGTTTTTTTCTGAAAATATTCAAGAAAAGGTCATACACCGTTTTTAGCCAACCAAACAGGTGGGCACTGGAAATCAATACTACAAAATATATCACTTTGCATCAGTCCGAAGAGCCATCCTCATAAAGTGTAAACACAAGAAAAGGAGGACAGGACGAGGAGAAAAGGGAGCACTGTGAGGCTTATAGTGGAAAAGTACATTCCCAACGGCCACTCTGGAGAAGTGTATTGTGTTTACTAAAACATCAGAAAAATGAGCTACAGAGCATAGGGCACTTGCACTCATGGGCGTATATCTTGGGAAAAACAAACATCAAGAGGACACAGGCACCCCAATGTTTACTGCCTCTCTGTTTAAAAGATCCTCGACTAGGATATAACTTAAATGTCTCTGGAGGGAAAAGAAGGATATAGATGAGGTACTTATGTAGAGTGGAATATTACTCAGCCTGGAAATCAATGAAATATGGCCAGTTGCAAAAACTCTTGAGCAGTTACGTATGATCATTCTAAGTGACATAATTCAAAAAGAAAAAGACACATATCATAAGATATCACTTAAAAGTGGAATCCAAAATGGTTACACATGAAATAAATTACAAAACAAAAGCATAGTCAAATATGTAAAAAACACCCACAAGGCTGCTAACCGGGAAAGGTGGGGAGGGCTGAGGCATTATCCAGGAGGTTGAAATTAACAAAGATACCATTCCAAATACCAAATTGATAATCAAAAAGGCCTATACGGTAGCTAAAAAACTGCACTCAGCACACTCAAGTCACCACAAAAGAATATTTACGACTGGTAAGAATCTGAAAAAGAATTTATTGATGTCTCTCTGTACGTGAATCAAGTGGATGTACAGCAGCAAGAAACAGAGCTTTGAAAATCAGCTGTAACCAATATAATAATAAATTTTCAAAAGACAGTGAGAAAGAGAAAAATTCTTACAACTTTTGCTCAGAGGTTGTGATGCAACATGGATAAAATATTTCTAGACCCACAGCAGGATGAGTCATAAGGCTGGAAACACTTTACGCTAAGAGATTTAGTGAGGTTAAATGAGGAAATGGACACCCTGTAAAGTAATACTGCATGGTGTCCATTTCATGGGTCCCAAATCGGCAGGTTCAAGGCAATCTTCCTACAGTTAAAAGATACATGGGAAACACAGGGCACTACAGCATGTGATCAGGAAACGTGTTTAAAATGCACCTCATTTTTAATCTCCTGGTGCTCGAGTTCACCATTCCAGCCACGTTACTAAGAATCTCCCCACTTGGAGAATCAGTACATTTACCCTCCTGTTTCGGACAGTTTGCAATTTGTGTGGAGGATGAATGGGAAAAGAGGGAACCAATGAGAGACTAGCTGTAAGGTTTTGGACAGGCACAAGTCACTCTAATTTCACAACATGAGAAAGAAATAACCAAAGGCTCAGCCTGACACCTGGGAAAGAAAATAGGGCCTGAAGCAATTCTAAGGTTTTGCGACAAGCTCACAAAAAAGCGAGGTGAAAAATGGAGCTGAGGTTCACTGCATTTCATAAACCTGAAGAGTTATACATGACAGTTATCATACCCTAGCATGTACGTTAACCCTAAACCGTTATCACACCCTAACCTGTACCCTAAACCATCCCCAATCCCTAACCCTAACCTTAACCCTAATCCTAAGACTTACCCGAAGCCTTACCCTAACCCATGTCCTAATCCTAACCCATACAATAACACTAACCCGTACCGTAACACGTATGCTAATGCTAAAGAGTTGTTGTACCCTAATCTGTTCCCTAAACCATCCCCGTTCCCTAACCCTAACCCTAACCCTAACCCTTAAATGAAGCCTTATCCAAACCCGTGCCATAATCCTAACCCATACACTAACACTTACCCGTACCATAGCACGTATGCTAACCCTAAAACGTTCTCGTCCCATAAACTGTACACTAAACTGTCCCCATTCCCTAAACCTAACACAAACCCTTACCCTAACACTAAACTTAACCCTTACCTGAAGCCTTACCCTGAACCGTTCCCTAATCCTAACCCATAAAGTAACAGTAGCCAATACCCTGTCAAGTAGGCTAACCCGAAACTGTTGTTGAACGCTAACCTGTACCCTAAACCTTCCCAGTTCCCTAACCCTAACCCATACATGAAGCCTTACCCTAACCCATGCCCAAATACTAACCAGTACACTAACACGAACCCGTACCCTAACAGGTACACTAAGCCTAAACTGTTGTCATACCCTAAACTGTACCCTAAATCATCCCAGATACCTAACCCAACCCTAAACCTAACGCTTACCTAAAGCCTTACACTAACCCATGCCCTAATCCTAACCCGTACACTAACACTAAACCATGCACTAACACGTACGCTAATACTAAAACGGTTTCCTACACTAACCTGTAACGTAAACTGTCACCGTTCCCTATCCTTAACCCTTACCCAAAGCCTAAACCTAACACTTGATGTAATCCTAAGCCATACACTAAAACTAACCCGTGGCCTAACACGTATGCTAACCCTAAACCTTCCTCGTACCCTAAACTGTAACTTAAACAGTCCCCGTTCCCTAACCCTAACCCTTAGCCTAACCCTAATCCTAACCCCTACCTGAAGCCTTACCCTAACCCGTGCCCTAATCCTAACCCATACACAAACACTAATCCATGCCCGAACATGTACGCTAACCCTAAACCGTTGTCGTACCCTAACCTGTACTCTAAACCGTCCCCGTTCTGTAACCCTAACCCTAACACTAAACATAAACCTAAACCTTACCCGAAGCCTTACCTTAACACATGCCCTAATCCTAACCCGTACATGAACTCTAACCTGTGCGCTAACACACACGGTAACCATAAACCATTGTGCTACCCTAACCTGTACCATAAACCGTCCCCGTGACCTAACCCTAACCCTAACCCGAAACCTAACCCTTCCACAAAGACTTACCTTAACACGTGCCCTAATCCTAACCAATACACTAACACTGACCCGGGCACTAACATGTACGCTTCTCCTAAACCATTGTTGTACCCTAACCTGTACCCTAACACTAACCCTAACCCTAACCCTAAACCTAACTGTATCCAACACCGTCCCCATTCCCTAAACCTAACCCTAACCCTAAACTGTTGTTGTACCCTAACCTGTACCATAAACCATCCCCATTCCCTAACACTTAACCTAATAATAACCGTAACCCTAACCCTAACCCGAAGCCTTACCCTAATCCGTGCTCTAATCCTAACCCGTACGCTAACACTAATGCGTGCCCTAACACGTACGCTAAACCTAAACCGTTGTCGTACACTAACCTGTACACTAAACGGTCCACGTTACCTAAACCTAACCCTAACCATAACCCTAACACTAACCCTTATCCGAAGCCTTACCTTAACCCATACCCTAATCCTAAACCATACGCTAACTCTAACGGGTGCCCTAAAACATACACTAACACTAAACCGTTGTCGTACCCTAAACTGTACCCTAAATCGTCCGCGTTCCCTAACCCTAAACCTTACCCGAAGCCTTACTCTAACACTTGCCCAAATCCTAGCCCGTAAGCTAACACAGACCTGTGCCCTAACACTTACGCTAACACCAAACCATTGTCGTACCCTAACCTGTACCCTAAACTGTACCCGTTCCCTAAACCTAACCCTAACCCTATCCCTAAACCTTACCAAAAGCCTTACCCTAACCTGTGACCTAATCCTAAACCATACACTAACACTAACCCGTGCCCTAGCACGTACGCTAACCCTAAATCGTTGTTATACACTAACCTGTACCCTAAAATGTCCCCGTTTCCTAACCATAATCCTGACCCTAACCCTTATCCGAAGCCTTACCGCAACCCGTGCCCTAATCCTAACCCGAACGCTAACACTAACCCGTGCCCTAAAATGTACACTAAACCTCAACTGTTGTCATACACTAACCTGTAACCTAAACCGTCCCTGTTCCCTAACCCTAAACCTAAACCTAACCCTAACCCGAAGCCTTACCCTAAAGCATCCCCTAAACCTACCACGTACGCTAACACTAACCCGTGCCCTAACACGTACGCTAACTCTCAAACATTGTCGTACCCTAACCTGTATCCTAAACCGTCCCTGTTTCCTATCCCTAACCGTAAACCTAACGCTTACCCTTAGCCTTACCCTAAACCGTGCCCTAATCCTAACCCGTACGCTAACACTAACCCGTGCCCTAACACATACGCTAACCCTCAACCGTTGTCATACACTAACCTGTACCCTAAATTGTCCCCGCTCCCTAACCCTAAACCGAACCCTAACCATAACCCTAATACTTACCCGAAGCATTACCTTAACACGTTTCCAAAACCTAACCCGTATGCTAACACTAACCAATGCCCTAACAAGTACGATAACTCTCAACCATTGTCGTACCCTAAACTTTACCCTAAACCGTCCCCGTTCCCTAACCCAAACCCTAAACCTAACCTTTACCTGAAGCCTTACCCTAACCCGTGCCCTAATACTAACCCTTACGCTAACACTAACCCGTGCCCTAATACGTACACAAAACCTCAAACATTGTCATATCCTAACCTGTATCTTAAACCGTCCCCACTCCCTAACCCTAACACTAACACTAACACTAACACTAACCCCTACCCGAAGCCGTACCCTAACCTGTGCCCTAATCCTAACCGGTACGCTAACACTAAACCATGCCTTAACACGTACGCTAAGCCTCAACCATTGTTGTAACCAAACCTGTACACTAAACCGTCCCCGTTCCCTTACCCTAACCCTAACAGTAACCCTAATACTAACCCTTACCTGAAGCCTTACCCTAAACCTTGCCCTAAACCTAACCTGTACGCTAACACTAACCCGTGACCTAACACCAACGCTAACCCTCAACCGTTGTCGTATCCTAACTTTACCCTAAACCCTCCCCGGTCCCTAACCCTAACCCTAACCCTAACACTAACCTTTACCCGAAGCCTTACCCTAACATGTGCCCTAATCCTAACCCGTTCGCTAAAACTAACCCATGCCCTAAAACATACGCTAACCCTCAACCGTTGTCGTAACCTAACCTGTATCCTAAAGCATCCCCATTCCCTAAACCTAACCCTAACACTAACCCTTAACCGAAGCCTTACCCTAACCCGTGCACTAATCCTAACCCATACGCTAACACCAACCCGTGCCCTAACACATACGCTAAACCTCAACCGTTGTCGAACTCTAACCTGTACGCTAAACTGTCCCCGTTCCCTAATCCTAAACTGAACCCTAATCCTAAACCTAACCCTTACCCGAAGCCTTACCCTAAACGATGCCCTAAAATTAACCCGTATGCTAACAGTAACCCATTCCCTAACATGTACACTTACCCTCAGCCATTCTCGAACACTAACCTGTACCCTAAAACGTCCCTGTTCCCTAAGCCTAACCCTAACCCTGACTCTGACCCTAAAACTTACCCGAAGCCTTACCCTAAACCGCACCCTAATCCTAACCCGTATGCTAACACTAACCCGTGCCCTAACACGTATGCTAACCCTCAACCGCTGTCATACTCTAACCTGTACCCTAAACCGTCCCTGTTACCTAACCCTAACCCTAAAACTTACCCGAAGCCTTACCCTAAACCGCACCCTAATCCTAACCCGTATGCTAACACTAACCCGTGCCCTAACACGTATGCTAACCCTCAACCGCTGTCATACTCTAACCTTTACCCTAAACCGTCCCTGTTCCCTAACCCTAACCCTAACCCTAACCCTGACCCTAACCCTATCCCTGACCCTAACCCTTACCCGAAGGCTTACCATAACACGTGCCCTAATCCTAACCCGTACCCTAACACTAACCCATGCCCTAACACGTACGCTAACCCTCAACCGCTCTCATACACTAACCTGTACCCTAAATCATCCCCGTTCCCTAACCCTAAACCGTACCCTAACCCTAAACCTAACCCTTACCTGAAGCCTTAACCTAACCCGTGCCCTAAACCTAATCCGTATGCTAACACTAACCCATACCCTAACACGTACGCTAAACCACAACAGTTGTCATAACCTAACCTGTAACCTAAAACATCCCCGTTCACTAACCCTAAACCTAACCCTTACCCGAAGCCTTACCCTAACCCGCGCCCTAATCCTAATCCTTAGGCTAACAATAACCAGAGCCCTAACACGTACACTAAACCACAAACATTGTCATACCCTGACCTGTATCCTAAACCATCCCCATTCGCTAAACCTAACACTAACCCTAACCCTAACCCCTACCCGAAGCCTTACCCTAACCTGTGCCCTAATCCTAACCTGTACGCTAACACTAAACCATGCCTTAACACGTACACTAACCCTAAACCGTTGTCGTAACCTAAACTGTACACTAAACCGTCCCCGTTCCCTTACCCTAACCCTAACACTAACCCTTACCTGAAGCCTTACCCTAAACCTTGACCTAAACCTAACCTGTATGCTAAAACTAACCCGTGACCTAATACGTACCCTAACTTTACCCTAAACCATCCCCATTCCCTAACTCTAACCCTAACCCTAACCATAATCGTTACCCGAAGCCTGACCGTAACCCGTGCCCTAAACCTAACCCGTACGCAAACACTAACCCGTGGCCTAACACGTACGCTAACCATCAACCGTTGTCGTACCCTAACCTGTACCCTAAACCGTCCCCGTTCCCTAACCCTATCACTAAACCTAACCCTGACCCTAACCCTATCCGAAGCCTTACCCTAACCCTTGCCCTAATCCTAACACATACAATAACACTAACCTGTGACCTAACAAGTACGCTAACCCTCAACCTTTGTCGTACACTAACCTTTACCCTAAACCATCCCCATTCCCTAACTCTAAACCTAACACTTACCCGTAGCCTGACCCTAACCCGTGCCCTAATCCTAACCCATACGCTAATACTAACCCATGCCCTAACACGTACGCTAACACTCAACCGTTGTCGTACACTAACCTGTATCCTCAACCATACCCGTTCCCTAACCCTGACCCTAACCCTAACCCTAACACTTACCCGAAGCCTGACCCTAACCCGTGACGTAATCCTAACCCGTACGCTAACAATAACCCGTTCCCTAACACATATGCTAAAACTCAACCATTGTTGTACTCTAACCTGTACCCTAAAATGTCCCCGTTCCCTAACCCTAACCCTAACCCTAAATCTTACCCTAAGCCATACATTAACATGTGCCCTTATTCTAACCCCTATGCTAAAAATAACCCACACCCTAACATGTACGTTAACCCTCAACCGTTCATGTACCCTAAACTGTACCCTAAAACGTTCCTATTTCCTAACCCTAACCCTAACCCTTACCTGAATCCTTACTCTAACCCGTGCCCTAATCCTAACCCGTACGCTAACACTAACCCGTGCCCTAACACAGATGCAAACCCTCAACCGTTGCCTAAGCCGTGCCCTAATCCTAACCCGTACGTTAACACTAACCCATGCCCTAACACGTACGCTAACCCTCAACCATTGTCGTACCCTAACCTGTACCCAAAACCGTCCCCGTTCCTTAACCCTAAACCTCACCCTAAACCTCACCCTAACCCTTATCTGAAGCCTTAACCTAACCCGTGCCATAATCCTATTCCGTACGCTAACACTAACCAGTGAGCTAACACGGATGTTAACACGCAACCGTTATCGTACCCTAACTTGTACCTAAACTGTCCCCGTTCCCTAACTCTAAACCTAACCGTAACCCTTACCCGAAGCCTTACCCTATCCCGTGCCCTAATCCTAACCCGTACGCTAACACTAACACGTGCCCTAACACCTACGCAAACCCTCAACCATTGTCATACCCTAACCTATACCCTAAACCTTCCCCATTCCCTAACCCTAACCCTAACACTAACCCTAACCCTAACCATTACCAGAAGCCATACCCTAACCCATGCCTTAATCCTAACTTGTACGGTAACATTAAACCATGGCCTAATACGTACACTAACCCTCAAACTTTGTCATACACTAACCTGTACCCTAAAGCGTCCCCATTTCCTAACCCTAACCCTAACCCTAACCATAACCCTAACCCTTACCCTAACCCGGGCCTTAATCCTAATCCGTACGCTAACACTAACACGTGGCCTAACACGTACGCTAAACCTCAACCGTTGTCGTACCCTAACATGTACCCTAAACCATCCCCGTTTCCTGACCCTAACCCTACCGCTAACCCTAATCCTTACCCGAAGCCTTACCCTAACCTGTGCCCTATTCCTAACACGAACGCTAACACTAACCCATGCCCTAACACGTACGACAACCCTCAACCATTGTCGTACCCTAACCTGTACCCTAAACCATCCCCTTTCCCTAATCCTAACCCTATCCCTAACTCTGACACTAACACTTACCCAAAGCTTTACCCTAACCCATACCCTAATCCTAACCCATACGCTTACACCAACCCGTGCCCTAACACATACGCTAAACCTCAACTGTTGTCGTACTCTAACCTGTACCCTAAACTGTCCCCGTTCCCTAACGCTAACCCTAACCCTTACCCGAAGCCTTAACCTAACCCGTGCCCTAATGCTAACGTGTATGCTAACACTAACCCGTTTCCTAACACGTACTCTATCCCTCAAACGTTGTCGTACCCTAACCTGTACCATAATCCGTCCCCGTTCCCTAACCCTAACGCTAACTCTAACCCTCTCCTTAACCCTTGCTCGAAGCCATAACGTAACCCGTGCCCTAATCCTAACCAGTATGGTAACACTAACCCGTGCCCTAACACATACGCTAACCGTCAACTGTAGTCGTACCCTAACCTTTACCCTAAACCATTCCAGTTCCCTAAACCTAACCCTAACCCTAACCCTAACCCTTACCTGAAGCCTTACCCTAACGCGAGCCATAATCCTAAGCCAAATGCTAAAACTAGCCCGTGCCCTAACACGTACACTAACCCTCAAACGTTGTTGTACCTTAACCTTTACCCTAAACCGTCCCCATTCCCTAACCCTAACCATAACACTTACCCGTCACCTGACCCTAACCCGTGCCCTAATCCTAACCCATACGCTAACACTATCCCATGCCCTAACACGTACGCTAACACTCAAACGTTGTCGTACACTAACCTGTATCCTCAACCATCCCTGTTCCCTAAACCTGACCCTAACCCTAACCCTAACCCTTACCCGAAACCTGACCCTAACCCGTGATGTAATGTTAACCCGTACGCTAACAATAACCCATTCCCTAACACATATGCTAAAACTCAACCATTGTCGTACTCTAACCTGTACCCTAAAACGTCCCCGTTCCCTAACCCTAACCCTAACCCTAAATCTTACCCTAAGCCATACAGTAACACGCGCCCTTATTCTAACCCCTATGCTAACAATAAGCCGTACCCTAACATGTACGTTAACCCTCAACCGTTGATGTACCCTAACCTGTACGCTAAAACGTACCCATTCCCTAACCCTAACCCTAACCCTAAACCTGACCCTAACCCTTACCTGAATCCTTACCCTAACCCATTCCCTAATCCTAACCCGTACGCTAACACTAACCCATGCCCTAACACAGATGCAAACCCTCAACCGTTGTCATACCTTATTCTGTACCCTAAACCGTCCCCGTTTCCTAACCCTAACCCTAACCCTAACACTAAAACTAACCCTTACCCGAAGCCATACCCTAAGCCGTGCCCTAATCCTAACATGTACGCTAACACTAACCCCTGCCCTAACACAGATGCAAACCCTCAACCGTTGTCATACCTTATTCTGTACCCTAATCCGTCCCCGTTTCCTAACCCTAACCCTAACAGTTACCCAAAGCCTTACCCTAACCCGTGCCCTAACACGTACGCTAACCCTAAACCGTTGTCGTACCCTAACCTGTACCCAAAACCGTCCCTGTTCCTTAACCCTAAACCTAACCCTAAACCTGACCCTAACCCTTATCTGAAGCCTTAACCTAACCCATGACATAATCCTATCCCGTATGCTAACACTAACCTGTGAGCTAACACGGATGCTAACACTCAACCGTTATCGTACCCTGACTTGTACCCTAAACCATCCCCGTTCCCTAACTCTAAACCAAACCCTAGCCCTTACCTGAAGCCTTACCCTATCCTGTGCCCTAATCCTAAACCGTACGCTAACACTAACACGTGCCCTAACACCTAAGCAAACCCTCAACCGTTGTCGTACACTAACCTATACCCTAAACCTTCCCCATTCCCTAACACTAACCCTAACCCTAACCCTTACCAGAAGCCTTACCCTAAACCGTGCCTTAATCCTAACACGTATGATAACACTAAACCGTGCCCTAATACGTACGCTAACTCTCAAACTTTGTCGTACACTAACCTGTATCCTGAACCTTCCCTATTCCCTAAGCCTAACCCTAACACTAACCCTAACACTAACCCTTACCAGAAGCCTTACCCTAACCCGTGCCTTAATCCTAATCCGTATGATAACGCTAAATCGTACCCTAATACATACGCTAACACTCAAAGGTTGTCGTACACTAACCTGTACCCTAAAGCATCCCCATTCCCTAACGCTCACCCTAACCATAACCATAACCCTAACCCTTACCCAAAGTCTTAACCTAACCCATGCCCTAATCCTAACCCGTACACTTACACCAAACCGTGCCCTAACACATACGCTAAACCTCAACCGTTGTCGTACTCTAACCTGTACCCTAAACTGTCCCCGTTCCCTAACCCTAACCCTAACCCTTACCCGAAGCCTTAACCTAACCCATGCCCTAATGCTAACCCGTATGCTAACACTAACCCATTTCCTAACACGTACCCTATCCCTCAAACGTTGTCATACCCTAACCTGTACCCTAATCCGTCCCCGTTCCCTAACCCTAACGCTAACTCTAACCCTCACCCGAACCCTTGCTCGAAGCCATAACGTAACCCGTGCCCTAATCCTAACCAGTATGGTAACACTAACCCGTGCCCTAACACATACGCTAACCTTCAACCATAGTCGGACACTAACCTTTACCCTAAACCATTCCAGTTCCCTAACTCTAACTCTAACCCTAACCCTAACCCTTACCTGAAGCCTTACCCTAATGCGAGCCATAATCCTAAGCCGTACGCTAAAACTCACCCGTACCCTAACACGTACGCTAAACCTCAAAGGTTGTTGTACCTTAACCTTTACCCTAAACCGTCCCCAATCCCTAACCCTAACCATAACACTTACCCTTAGCCTGACCCTAACCCATGCCTTAATCCTAGCCCATACGCTAACACTCAACCATTGTCGTACACTAACCTGTATCCTCAACCATACCCGTTCCCTAACCCTGTGCCTAACCCTAACCCTAAACCTTACCAGAAGCCTGACCCTAACCCGTAACGTTATCCTAACCCGTACACTAAAAATAACCCGTTCCCTAACACATATGCTAAAACTCAACCATTGTCATACTCTAACCTGTACCCTAAAATGTCCCTGTTCCCTAACCCTAACCCTAACCCTAAATCTTACCCTAAGCCATACATTAACACGCGCCCTTATTCTAACCGCTATGCTAACAATAACCCGTACCCTAACATGTACGTTAACCCTCAACCGTTGATGTACCCTAACCTGTACCCTAAAACGTCCCCATTCCCTAACATTAAACCGAACCCTAAACCTGACCCGAACCCTTACCTGAATCCTTACCCTAACCTGTGCCCTAATCCTAACCCGTACGCTAACACTAACCCATGCCCTAACACAGATGCAAAACCTCAACCGTTGTCGTACCTTTTCCTGTACCCTAAACCGTCCCCGTTTCCTAACCCTAACCCTAACCCTAACACTAAAGCTAACCCTTACCCGAAGCCATACCCTAAGCCGTGCCCTAATCCTAAACTGTACGTTAACACTAACCCGTGCCCTAACACGTACGCTAACCCTAAACCGTTGTCGTACCCTAACCTGTACCCAAAACCTTCCCCGTTCCTTAACCTTAAACCTAACCCTAAACCTAACCCTAACCCTTATCTGAAGCCTTAACCTAACCCGTGCCATAATACTATCCTGTACGCTAACACTAACCTGTGAGCTAACACGGATGCTAACACTCAACCGTTATCGTACCCTAACTTGTACCCTAAACCGTCCCCGTTCCCTAACTCTAAATCTAACCCTGACCCTAACCCGAAGCCTTACCCTATCCCGTGTCCTAATCCTAACCCGTACGCTAACACTAACACATGCCCTAACACCTACGCAAACCCTCAACCATTGTCGTACCCTAACCTATACCCTAAACCTTCCCAATTCCCTAACCCTAACCCTAACACTAACCCTAACACTAACCCTTCCCAGAAGGCTTACCCTAACCCGTGCCTTAAACCTACCCGTACGATAACACTAAACCGTGCCCTAATACGTACGCTAACTGTCAAACTTTGTCATACACTAACCTGTACCCTAAAGCGTCCCCATTCCCTAACCCTAACCCTAACACTAACCCTTAACCGAAGCCTGACCCTAACCCGTGATGTAATCCTAACCCGTACGCTAAAAATAACCCGTTCCCTAACACGTATGCAAAAACTCAACCATTGTCGTAATCTAACCTGTAACCTAAAACGTCCCCGTTCCCTAACCCTAACCCTAACCCTAAATCTTACCCTAAGCCATACATTGACACGCGCCCTTATTCTAACCACTATGCTAACAATAACCCGTACCCTAACATGTACGTTAACCCTCAACCATTGATGTACCCTAAGCTGTACCCTAAAACGTCCCCATTCCCTAACATTAAACCAAACCCTAAACCTGACCCTAACCCTTACCTGAATCCTCACCATAACCCGTGCCCTAATCCTAACCCGTACGCTAACACTAACCCGTGCCCTAACACAGATGCAAACCCTCAAACGTTGTCGTACCTTATCCTGTACCCTAAACCGTCCCCGTTTCCTAACCCTAACCCTAACCCTAACACAAAAACTAACCCTTACCCGAAGCCATACCCTATGCCGTGCCCTAATCCTAACCCGTACGCAAAGACTGGCCCATGCCCTAAAACGTACGCTAACCCTCAACTGTTGTCGTACACTAACCTGTACCCTAATCCATCCCCAATCCCTACCCCTAACCCTAACCTTAACCCTGACCCTAACCGGTACCCGAAGCCTTACCCGAAACCAAGCCGTAATCCTAACCCGTATGTTAACACTTACGCGTGCCTCAACATGTACACTAACCCTCAACCGTTGTCGTACGCTAAACTTTACCCTAAACCATCCCCGTTCCCTAACCCTACCCATAACACTAACCCTAAATCTAAGCCTTACCTGAAGCCTTAACCTAAACCATGCCATAATCCTAACCGTACGCTAACACTACCCCATGCCCTAACACATTCGATAAATATCAATCGTTGTTGTAAACTAACCTGTATCCTAAACCGTCCCCGTTCCCTAACCCTAACCCTAAACCTAACCCTAAACCTATCCATTACTGGAAGCCTTACCCTAACTCGTGCCCTAATCCTAACCAGTAAGCTAACAGTAACCCATGCCTTAACACGTATGCTAACACTCAACCATTGTCATAACCTATACTGTACCCTAAACCGACCCCATTCCCTAACCCTAACCCTAACCCTAATCATAAATCTTACACGAAGCCTTACCCTAAACTGTGCCCTAATCCTAACCCATATGTTAATACTAAACCGTGCCCTAACACGTACGCTAACCCTCAACAATTGTCGTATACTAAACTTTACGCTAAACCGTCCCCGTTCCCTAAGACTAAACTCAACCCTAACCATAACCCTAAACACTACTCGAAGACTTACCCTAACCCGTGCACTAATCCTAACCCGTACGCTAACACTAAGCCATGCCCTAACATGTACACTAACACTAAAACGTTGTTGTACAAGTTAAATATCCCAGAAAGCGAAAAATGGATCACCAAGTGGTGGCACTTACGTGCAATGGAATATCAATCAGCAATGAAATCACTGTCATTGGGCCCAGAGCAGCATAATGAGTGGATTTAGGTAGGATGATTCTACGTAAAATATGTCACACAGATAAAGAAACATCAGAAGATATCACTAATACAGGGAATGTAAACTTGGCTCCAACTGAACTGAATTACAATACAGTAGAGAGACTCTCATATAGAAAACGAACTTATGCTTGCGTAAGGGGAAAGGTGAGTGGGGGTGCTGAATAAAACCAGAGATTGAAATGAGCACAGATACCGATCAAGAAGCAAAATATGTAATAGACGAGACCTACTCCTTGCCCAATGAAATGGACTCAACACCCCATATTCAACGCATAGGAATATACCTGACTGGAAGGAATCTTAAAACCTATGTATTTATATGTCTCTATAAGAGAATCAAGTGAGTGTACAGCGGCATAAACGCAGCAGTGAAAATCAGCTAAATCCCATTATAAAAATAAATTTCAAAAACAAAACACAATGACAGTGAAATAAGGAGACATTCTTACATGATTCATTCAGGGCTTGTAATGAAACCAGGAGTTACCACATCTACACC
>NW_006791957.1:0-10355 GCF_000442215.2 Lipotes vexillifer | reverse complement strand
AAAAGGATCCGTTTCTGATTCCTGGCCACATCCTAGCATGCTAAGGGCCAAGGAAAGGCCTGGAAGTAGGGGGAAAGGAAAAGCCTAGAGGCTCTGAGCCCCAGGGGAAGGGAATGGTAAGAAAAAGGTTCTAGTAGGAGTTCCTCTTTCTAGTCTGGGGGTTCCTGTCACTGTGACAACACTAATAAACCAAAACACTACCTGAACTCTACTCCCGTCCTTCCAGTGTGTACGAACTAGCTGCTTGGAGTGGGGGTGGGGAGTTGGCTGAAGGTAGACACCGTGGAAAAAGAGGGGCCCAATGTTCTCTATCCATGAAGAGCTGGAAGCAAGGACTTGGTGGAAACGGTTTCCTCAGAATGGTTTGTTTCTCCCCAGCAACCTCGCCATCCCTGGTCCCTTTATTTGCTCTTACATTTTTCTCCTCAGTTGCTACAAACCCATGTCAAGTACTAGCCATCCCAATTAAAGTGATCAGCATGAAGAACACCCCTGACTGAATTTGTAAGAAACAATTTTAGGACAAAGAAATGGAAGAACAACTTTGTGGACAATGTACAAACTGGGAGACCTTACAATATTACAATGCATTATGTGCTGGGGCTTGAAATCAGTTTAAGCTACACTCAAATTCTAAGAAAGAGACTAAAAAGAACTAATATGCCAGGGCTATTTTGAGGATGACAAGAAATCATAGCAAAGGAGGGTCACCATGTTTCATTCTGGGGTTAGAGAATTGTGAGTTCTTCAATAAACTCACTTACCCTGAAATTATTGTGTTGTAAACGCCCTTTTCATGTTTCCAACCAAGATAAAGAAGAGTTAAGGGTTCCACATACAGGCAAGAATTAGGTTTGAGACATTTCGGATTTTAGTCTCAAGAAAGAAGGGTTACTCTGCCACACAGAGATTCCAGTGCAAGGATCTGGACTTGAGAGAGTAATGCAGTTGATAAACATATAAGGTGGAAGGGACCAGGAGAATGGATGGAGACAATTATGACAGAAGCGACTGGTCAGAAAACGGCCAGGTATTTTCACATTTTATTAGCTACAGTATAGACCCTAGAGCTGCCTCATTTCCTCCCCTCCCCCGCCCCCAGGACAGGGTCAGACCTTCCCAGGAACCCCTGCTTTTGCTGCCTGGGCCCGCTGGAACTCCTGCTGCAGCTGAGCAAGGGTCTCTCTCTGTTGCTCTGACTGCCGCTCTAGGTCCCGGAGCTGGGATTCGTATCGCTTACTGAGGAAACGCAAAAAAGCAAGTAAGGAGAAATTAGTGAGACTTACCGTTGAGGGTGCTGAAGGCAAGGAGACTGGTGGAAAACTTGAGATCTAAGGGGAGGATGGAGGAGAGGAGTTACAAGGGAAGGGTTGGAGGAACTGGACAATTGGGGGCTACTCTGGAGAGCGACTCTACAATGGTTCCTCAACACCTTTTTCCCAACACGTCAGGTACATCACAGGGGGGTGGAATAAAGACTCACATCTCAGCCGTGATGTAGTCCAGCCTTTTCCCCACTGTGGCCCGAGCTTCCCCCAGCTCCTGTTTGACCAGCACGGGACCCAGAAGTTTAAAGACCACATTGGATCCATCCAGCAGGGCCAGTTCCTGATGGAGGGGTGGGACATATATGATCAGAATTACTGCCAGGACAGATCCCTCCTCACCCCACAAATCCCAGTCTCTCACCTCCTTCACGATATTATTTTCTGTTAGTTGTGCCTCTAGTTTCTGCCTCCCTGACATGGATTTACTCAAGTCTGGTGGGTGGGAGGAAAGACTTTATTAGAGACATCACATGCGCCCACCCGACCCCCAAAATCCTGATGAGAAATAGATGCAGTTGAGGAAGTAGGCCAAGGACGGGGCGGCGAGTCAGTGGATGGGAAGAGTATAGAGGTGGGGATGGAACCGCACGCTGGGGCCGGGAGTACGGGGGTGGGGTGGGGGCAGTGCAGAACACATGGTCTGGGTATGGCTTTGGGTTGTGAGGGAATTGGGGCGAGGCCACACCGACCCTGCTCTCTTACCCTTCTGTAGCTGTTGATATTTCTCCACTTCTCCCTGTAGCTTCTTCTGGATTAGCTCAGCCATGGCGGGGACGAAAGTCTGCGGGGAGCGGGAGGGGGGCGCTGGGTCTCACACTCTGGAAGGTACCCGAGCTCCCTTTTCTGGCCTGCGGAAATGACAGCCCTCCTGACAGGCAGCGTCTCGGAACACCGCAGTCTCTCCGGATCCGGAATATCTGCTTCACCCCTGCCCCAGGGGGTGGCGGGCGAAACAGCACCCCAAACCCCTCAGCCGAATCCCTGGCCCACTCACGTTCTCCCGTCAGTATTGGTAAACCCGGAAGTAAACAACGAATGCCGGGAAAAGACGGCGCCGGAAGCTTTCGTCTGATGCATGCCGGGAAATGTAGTTCTAACATGTTTAGTGAGCGGCTTTCCGCTGAAAAGACTGGATTTGGAAGGTTTTAGGCGAGATGGGGAAACCAAGCTGGAAAAAGAAACTGCACGGTTGCTTGGGTCCTGGCCCCGGACAGCCGCTCTTTCATTACTTTCATTGCACGGGAGGGCGGGGCCAAGGCCCGCTGAGGCCCTTAGTGGCGAGCGCGCCCTCAGTCAAGATGGCGCCTAGACGGCTTCAGACCTGGGGCGGTGCTGATTGGATAAGGGTCGGAGAACTTCCGGGAGTTCTCCATCCGATTGTGGGACAGCTGAGAGGAATTTGCACGTGTATCGTGGTTCGAGTGGCCTAGATGGAGACGGTCCCCAAGCTGGGCAATAATGTCCCGCCCAAGAAAGACAAACTTCAGGGCAAGAAGAAGGTAGAGACCTCCTTGGGGTGAAAGGAAGTTTTTAGCTGCGGGGTTGGAGGGGCGGGGCGAGGGACAGCGCACTATCGGGGATCCTGATCTGCCGGCAGAAACCGCGGCGATACTGGGAGGAAGAGACCACTCAGACCGCTGCCGGAGCCTCTCCAGGTCCACCTCGTAAACGGAAGAGGAATCGAGAGCTCCGCCCCCAGAAGCCAAAGAACACTCACAGCACAAAGAAGTCTCGGATCTCCAAGAAGCCCCAGGTCCCGA
Organism: Lipotes vexillifer; assembly: GCF_000442215.2. NCBI lineage: Eukaryota > Metazoa > Chordata > Mammalia > Artiodactyla > Lipotidae > Lipotes > Lipotes vexillifer. Next base: position 7,267 of record NW_006791957.1, on the reverse strand, counting down.
AGAAACCCTGGGAACGGAGGAGTCCAGGGCCTCAGCGGAGCTTGTCTGGGGTGAGCCTGGGACCTGATAGGGTGGCAAGGCAAGTCGCCTTGTGCTTGAGGGTACGAGGGTTGGGGTCAACCTGAGCCTGTTTCCTAATTGCCTCCTCCCTGCCCCAGGCCCAGGACCCATTTGCAGGCCCCGCCCCCGTCCCTGTGGCGGTGGTTCAGAAGTTCTGTCGCATTGACAAATCCAAAAAGGTGAGGACCAGTCGGGGAGTGGGGAGGGGTTGCAGGCAGGGAGCGTTTGGGTGAGTTGGATGGAGGTGGGGCCGGGTGGCTCTCCTGTGACCCCCATATCCCTTGGTTCTTCTCCCACTCCTTCTCCACCAACGATGTTGTAGCTGCCACGTTCTGAGACCAAAATCCGGAGCCGACTTGAGGCGGCTGAAGCTCAAGAAGAGGAAATAAGTGTCAAAGCTGCTCGTTCTGAGCTGCTGCTTGCTGAGGAACCTGGGTGAGTGGACCCTAATGTGGGCCTCCTCAGCCCCTGCTTTATGGGGCTCTCATTTCTCATTTTTATGTTGGTACACCCACTTCATATTAGGAAGCCTTAATGCATCCCTGATGCTCACTTGTAGGTTTCTGGAAGGAGAGAATGGGGAGGACACGGCAAAGATATGCCAGGCTGACATCGTGGAGGCTGTGGACATTGCAAGTGCAGCCAAAGTGAGCCTGAGGATGGAAAAAGGGCCAACGGGTTGATGGATGCAGAGTAAGATGGGAGTGGGGACTAGAAGAGAAAATTATCAAAGGGAGCCAATTCTTTCTTTTTTTTTCTTTTCTTTTTTTTCTAGCATTTTGACTTGAACTTGAGGCAGTTTGGACCCTACAGGCTTAATTACTCTCGAACTGGGAGGTAAGGAATTCCAGTTACTTCAGTCTTGCTCATCTCAGCCATACCAGTGTGTGTCTGGGTTGTTGATGTGGGGAGGGTCTTGTGATTTGCTTGCATGTGAGGGTGCGCGTGTATGGCAGCATCTCTGCTCTCACCTGGAGAGAAGGAGCTGGCGTGGGGCAAACGTCTGAGCCCAGGTGTCCCCCTGAACTGACACCCTGCCTGTCCTCCAACTCCAACAGACACTTGGCTTTCGGAGGGCGCCGGGGTCATGTGGCCGCCCTTGATTGGGTGACAAAGAAGCTCATGTGCGAGATCAACGTCATGGAGGCAGTGCGGGACATCCGGTCAGTGGCCTCGGTTAGCAGCGGTGGGGCTGAGACAGCCCATCCCTGATCGAATGACAGCCAGTGACTCCCTTTCACGTTGTACCGTTACTCCGCTCCTCCCAGGTTTCTGCATTCGGAGGCACTGCTTGCTGTTGCCCAGAACCGCTGGCTTCACATTTACGACAACCAGGGCATCGAGCTCCATTGCATCCGCCGCTGTGACCGCATCACGCGGCTTGAGTTCCTGCCTTTCCACTTTCTCCTGGCCACAGCTGTGAGTGGCTGCGGAGCACAGGGACCGGGTGGCAGCCCCTGAGAAGACTGACCATCCTCCCCTGGGGCCCCAGTAGAGGAAGGACAGAGGGCAATCAGGACTCATTTTCTCTCTCTCTCTCTTAGTCAGAGACAGGGTTTCTGACCTACCTGGACGTGTCAGTGGGAAAGATTGTGGCAGCTCTGAATGCTCGGGCTGGACGGCTCAACATCATGACTCAGAACCCTTACAACGCTGTCATCCATCTGGGACACAGCAATGGTCGGTCCCCGGGTGAACTTTGACCCTGACCATCCTGTCCTACTTTTCCTTTCTTTTCTTTCTTTCTTTCTTTTTTTTTTTTGCAGCTTGAGGGATCTTAGTTCTCCGACCAGGGATCGAACCTGGGCCCTCGGCATTGAAAACTCTGAGTACTAACCACTGGACCGCCAGGGAATGCCCTTGCTTTTCTTCTATATTTGCTTTTAACGGGTCCCTTCAGGTTGCTCCTTTGCTTCCCTCTCTTGTTACTTCTTGGCCTTGAGTCCCCATCTTTCCCAGGTTTAATCACCTCAGCGCCCTTTTAGTAACTAAAGTTCTCCTCTGATGCCCAGGGACTGTGTCTTTATGGAGCCCAGCCATGAAGGAGCCACTGGCAAAGATTCTCTGTCACCGTGGTGCGGTCCGGGCTGTGGCAGTAGATTCTACAGGCACGTAAGTCACTTGTTTGGGCCTGAGGTGCTGGGGGCTAGGGGCGGTGTGTGTGTCACTGCTCGGCAGAAAGGAGAGGAGGAGCACAGACGCTGCAGTCAAGCTGCCTGGGTTTAAATCCTGGTGTTATTCCTGACCAGCCATGTCAGCGAGCATGTTAGGTGACCTCGGTGTACCACACATTGTCCTCACCCTGAGACTGGGGATATGAGTGTCTCGCTCAAGGGCCAGAAGGCTTTTTCTGTAAAGAGCCTGATAGTAAGTATTTTAGGCTTGTTAGCAGTGGGGCACATCTGAGTGATTTATGTAGGTCCTTAAATAACAAGAGGAAACAAAGGATTGCAAATTTTTAAGCAATGAACTTAGAAAAATAATTGAACACAATATTTTTATAATACAGGTCTACTCATGAAAAGAATTGGATTCCTGTTTTTGAGAATAACATTTGGTTTAATTGAGGTTGAAAGTTAGTGTCCCAAATCATCCAACCCAATTGCACATGTTTATCTACAGATGCCGATCTATGGAGAGATTTTGGTACTTGAAATGCTCTCAAGTGAGATGCTTTACGTGGTGTCAGTCTTGACCACGATACCGTGAAAGCAGCCACAGAATAAGTAACTGAATGAGTGTGACTGTGTCCCAATAAATCTTTATTTGTAGATGCTGACATTGGAATTTTCAAATAATTTTCATGTTTCAAAATATATTTCTTTTGATTTTTTTCCCCAACCACTTAAAAATGTAAAAACCATTCTTTACAGCTTGTGGGCTATGCAGAAATAGGTGGTGCGCTGGCTTTGTTGGCTCATGGCCATAGTTTGCCAAGCCTGGGGCTTAGCTTAGAAAACTGTTGTAGGCGTGAACGCGAGTTAAGGCCTATAGAGTTGATCATGGTGCCTGGTGGGTAGGGAGCGCTGTATTTCATCATCTTTGTCAAAGACGATTGTCCTCTTTAGGTCTGGCTGTTGATGTGAAGGGTTGGGGGTGGCAGGTCTGCTTTGAATTTCCGCCTCATGACCACTGTGAAGTCCTGACTGCTTTTCCCCTCCAGGGTCCCTCCAAGGTCTGTTTCTCGCCATTCTCAGTGTCTCACAGTTTCTAGCCTCCAGTTCTTCCTCCTTCTTGTGTGTCCTGGGTGTTGATGCCAGAATGCTCTTTCCCACGTGGCTTTCCCCCTTTTACACCATTGTTCAGGAATCTTCTACATTAAGTATTAACTCCATAACCTTACTTTTAAGTTGTTTGATAGAAAATCAGGAAGAAGAAAAGCCCAGTGGCTACCAACTTATGAAAGCCTGCCAGATGCTCACGCCTCCTGGGCCCCCATAGTTGTGTCTCTGTGGACAAGTGGTTTGCTTCTGCCCCGTTTACTCCATGTCTGTGCCAGTCTGGTGCTAGGACTGTCAGGGGGCCTGTCCTGAGGTTTTCTGCCTTCTGTGGGCCATTGGACCTGAGCTGGACTTGGCCTTCCCCAGCCTGCCTGGGTCAGCTACTCCTGTGCTCAGGGCTCCATCAGTTCCTTCACGGAGGTTTGGTCAACAGCCTGACACCAGACGGCTCTGGTCCTTGGTCTTAGGCCCACCCCAGCTTAGCTCTGGTTCTCCTCAGGGGTGCCTCAGACCAGCCACAGGGGCTCCAGAGATGAGGCTGACTGTCATCCTCAGCTGGCTTTCTGGAAGCTTGCATTAGGATTGGATTGGACTCGCAAAGCTGAAGTGTTTCTTGCAAGTTCAGTAGCGTGGTAGTGTGGCCTTGGATACCCATCTGGCCACTGGGTGGGCATTTGCACAGGGGATCCCAGAGCTGGATGTGTTTGGGGCAGGAGCCAGCGTGTGCTCCTCAGTTGTTGGCTCAGTGAAGGGTGTGATCCTGTGTGCCAGGAGCCCTCCATAAGTCCTGGTTTGTGCTGATGGCCTCTCCCTCAGGTGGAGCTGGGCCCTGATTGTCTTGTCAGGACAAGTATCCAGCTGGGCCTCTCTTCGGCCCCATCACAGGCCAAGTCTCTGCTCAAGTAGGAACTCCTTAGTGTCTTCCTCCTGGGTTCTCAGCCAAGGATAAGAGGAGGGTCTTTGGCTTCTGGCAAACATACATCCCCTGGCTTGGCTGGTCCCCCTTCAGCCTCCCTGAGGAGCAACTTGAACATCAATAGAAACTCCAGCGTCTGCAAGTAAATGATTTGCATGGTACATGCTTCCTTGAGAGGATTTGGTCACCAACCTTGCCCACTCTCCTTCCAGGGAAGGGGGCGGGACAGGGCCCTCTAGTGCATCACTTCCTTGCTTCCTAAGGAGGTTTTTTCAGGTCCATGCAGTCTCCACCTTGTGGCCTGTCATTGCCGGAGAGCAGCTTTGGGAACTATCTCCTGTCCGACCTTCAGGAGCCCCTGCAATTTGTCCCCTCCTGGACCTCCTGGCCATATTTCCCACCAGCCTGGAAAACAAACCCCTGCTTCCATCTCCCTGTCTCCATGCTCTGATGTTCATTCATTTGTACCTGCTTATCCATGCATCTCTGTTTTTTGTGCTTTCTTGAGAATTACCTAGAATGGCTCAAATCCCATGAAGCCCTCCCTGACCACTATTGTGAGCCCTTCCTGCTGCTTACCGATGGGCTGCCTGTCTATGTGGTGGGACCTCACACCTGGGTGTAGATTGTCGTGTGTCCTCCCTTTCATTCACATGTCGTGAGTGGGTAAGAGCACAGACACTAAAGACACAGGTCTGACTTGAATTCTAGCTCTACCACTCACCCTGATTTCCTTTCTCTGAGCTAGCTTCAGTTTCTTCTCTGTAAAAGGGAAATGAAAATAGCACAGCCGCCTCACTGAGAAGAGGTGCATGGAGTGTGTGGTGTGATGGTAGTGATTACTGTCATTATTGGTCTTCTTCTCAACCAGACCTGATGCCTGGACTTGGCCACAGGCCTGCCCAGTAAGCTCATACTATGGATTAATCACCCCCCCTTGCCCCCAGGCACATGGCCACCTCTGGCCTGGACCACCAGCTGAAGATCTTTGACTTGCGAGGGACATTCCAGCCTCTAAGCGCTCGGACCCTGCCCCAGGGAGCGGGGCACCTGGCCTTCTCCCAGCGGGGACTGCTGGCTGCAGGAACGGGCGATGTGGTCAACATATGGGCAGGACAGGGCAAGGCCAGTCCCCCGTCCCTGGAGCAGCCTTACCTCACCCACCGGCTCTCAGGCCACGTGCATGGCCTTCAGTTCTGCCCCTTTGAAGATGTGCTGGGAGTGGGGCACAGCGGGGGCATCACCAGCATGCTGGCCCCTGGTGAGTGGGCAGGGCTGGGGGTCTTAAGTGGATGACCTCGGGATGGAAGCTGGAGTGGGCCTGACCCTGAGACAGCTGGGGGCCAGGGGCTTGCTCAGGCTGGAGCAGGTTCCTGTTTACAGTTCCGTGTTCCCTCCTCCCTCCAGGGGCTGCTGAGCCTAACTTCGATGGCCTGGAGAGTAACCCATACAGGAGCCGGAAGCAGCGCCAGGAGTGGGAGGTGAAGGCCCTACTGGAGAAGGTGAGGAAGTGTCTGCGTGTGGTTTGGGGCCGGGGGTCTTGGGAAGAGTGGGCTTCAGTGGCGTCTCTGGTTTCCAGCCCTCTTTGGTGTCACCCTCCTGTGGCTCCTTACGCATTCCTGTCCCTCTGTGACACACCCAGGTACCTGCAGAGCTCATCTGTCTGGACCCACGAGCCCTGGCAGAGGTTGATGTCATCTCTCTGGAGCAGGAAAAGAAGGAACGGCTAGAGAGGCTGGTACGGAGCAGGCCCCCGAGGGCCCGGGCCTTCCTCACCCCCACATCCTGTCCCCACCATGTCCTCAGAAGTGCAGTTCCCTGCCTTGGAAGTCTGTTTCAGGTTTCACTCCTGTCCCCTCCCTCAGGGCTATGATCCCGGCACCAAGCCTCCCTTCCAGCCAAAGCCAAAGCAGAAGGGCCGCAGCTCCACAGCAAGTCTGGTGAAGAGGAAGAGGAAGGTCATGGATGAGGAACACAGGGTAAGTGAGCACTGGGGGATGGGCCGGGCAGCCTGTGGGCTATGCCCTCCTGCCACTTCTCACCTCGTCCCTTTCTCCCCACCCCAGGACAAAGTCCGGCAGAGCTTGGAGCAGCAGCCGCAGAAGCAAGAGAAGGCCAAGCCCATGGGGGCCCGGCCATCTGCCCTGGACAGATTTGTGCGCTGAGCCAGGCTCCAGGGGTTCCTGGGAACGACATTCTCTCCCCAAGAGCACCTGTGGGGAATGACCTGTTCCCTGGAATAAGGAGGGAGCAGTGAGCCCCCACCCCCACAGGGGGTGGAAAGCTGACTCCCAGGGGTTGAGGGAGAGGGCTTGGTATTAAACAGGAAGGTGGGTTTCTGGACAACATGTCTGGATCATCCCGTGGACCTGTTCCCTTCCCATGTCTGGCCTGGGGCTGCTCTCAGACGCGAGAGGTCGTGGTGTCTTGCTTCTACCCTCACCCCTATCTTGTGGTCGCTGTGGCTTTAGTCTGGCTCTCTAGGGCCTTCCTCCAGGGAGAGGCTGTCCTCCCTCTCCCACATCCCTGGAGATGTCCTTTCCATCCAGCAGGCTCTGGTAGCCTTCAGGTTCCCCAGGTTTGTGATCTGAGACTCCTGGTGAGGACCACACTGTACTCGAAGAGGAAAAGAGACAAGTTTATTGAGGGGCTTGTGCCCCTCGCCTGCCGTGGAGAGAACAACCCAGCATGTGCGGCTCTTCCTGATGACCATCTTTGGGGCTGGCAGGCCAGGCAGCCCCCTAGGTGTGTCCTGTATCCCTCAGTCTTCAGTGACAGACTGAGCATCTGGTGTAGGGCAACCAATACCTTGCAGCCAGCTAGAGCCCCTGCCTTGGGCCTGGGAGAGAGAAGGTGGTGAGGGTGCTGGCTGGACTCTCAGCTCCTCACCCCTCTCCTGGGCGCTCACGCCCTCTCAGCTGTGAAGCCAGGCTATTACCCGGCATCGGAGGATGCCGAGGACTCCCTGGAGCCAGGAGCAGAAGGGTACAGTTCTTTCCCCGTCAGAGCCACCCACCAGCTTCCAGGCTTCCTGCATCTCCCAGGGGTCCAGCTTGTGGGATGTCAGCAG
>NW_006791956.1:0-336 GCF_000442215.2 Lipotes vexillifer | reverse complement strand
TGTCATACAGAGTGAAGTAAGTCAGAAAGAGGAAAACAAATACCATATGCTAACACATATATACGGAATCTAAGGGGAAAAAAAGGTCGTGAAGCACCTGGGGGTAGGACGAGAATAAAGACACAGACCTACTAGAAAGTGAACTTGAGGATATGGGGAGGGGGAAGGGTGAGCTGTGACAAAGTGAGAGAGTGGCAATGACATATATACACTACCAAACGTAAAAAAGCTAGTGGGAGGCAGCTGCATAGCACAGGGAGATCAGCTCGGTGGTTTGTGACCACCTAGTGGGGTGGGATAGGGAGGGTGGGAGGGAGGGAGACGCAAGCGGGAAGA
>NW_006791955.1:0-2278 GCF_000442215.2 Lipotes vexillifer | reverse complement strand
GAGAGGCCACAACAGTGAGAGGCCCGCGTACCGCAAAAAAAAAAAAAAGAGAGAGAGAGGGAGAAAATGTTTTCTATACTTAGGTTATTTTGCTTTAGTTTTTAGTAAAAACCTAATGCATTTATTAAATTCATGGTGCCTTTGGAATAACAGATCTTACCTTGTTACACATTTTTATTCATATAAAAACTAGCCTTAGCTAAGTTTAAATTATAAATTATTAGCAAAAAATAAAGGACTTTGAATATATTGAGAGGGCAAGTAAGCAACTTACTTATAAAAACAGCTTAAAATAAAAACACTCACCAACAACTTCGTGATCAGTATGGTTTAGATATTTTTTACATATGTAAGGCAAAGTGGACTCACAATCCCGACTTCTCCAGGCATTTGGCATAAATGCATTAAAAGTTCCACAGTGATATTCAACAAATGGCTCAAAACTTATTTCTGAAAATACAATGTGTGTGTACTTAATGTTAGAAGCAAAAGCAGTTAGTTCAATATATACTGAAATGTAGTTTTAGCATCAAGGAGACAGCCCTTCTCTTTGGCATATGTAGTAAATCCTATAAGATATTATATCTATGATTTTGCAGTTGAAGTCCAGGCATGACAATGAAATGATTTCCCAAAGATAGCAACAGCTGATTTTATTGTTTTAAGGTAGAGAGATAGTTTTCAATCTGTTGCTATTTTTTTTTCACAAAATGCAATCGTACTTTATTATATTTTCTAGTTATTCAAGGTTCAACTATAACAATCTTTTAAACAACACATTTAAACAGAATGTGAGTGCGTTGTATTACACAGTTAATGTAATTGACTTAGAATCCATAAGAAAAACCAATTTTCCTTTTTTTGTGCCAGACATACTGATGTAAGACAGTAATTGATCATATCTTTGGAGGGCAAAGGTTAACTGAAGAGAGAGGAAATTGACTAGGAGAGCGTGGGAAAAAATATACGAAAACAATCTGTACATAAACATCTACTTCTGAGATTTAATTTCTTATCTCTGTTGCTATTTTTAAAACAACTGACTAGAATCTTGGTTTTGACCCAAATCCTCCTGCATCCTTGGCTTACCTTCTCGGCCTCCATTTTCTCGTTTGGAAAAATATGCCTTATAGAAATTCAATCAGGCTTTAAAAATGTTTATAAGCCACTTTCACAATAACACATCATATACATATGTGGGAAATATTGCTATTTTAGGCTGTGGGATGATGCCACCTATTGAAGGTAAACAAAACGCTGCAGGTACCTGGGTTCCAGTTCAGATAGTTGAGTGGTGTTCTATCAGACCACTGCCAACCAGCATTTTCATCTAGCTGATTCAGACCTATCCATACTTCCACTGCTTCACTGCCAAAGTGCTCTGAAATAAGAGAAATACGGAGTTTCAAAAAAAATATCAATGTTACACGTCTTTCTTGTTTTCCTGTTCCTGGAGCATGGAGTCATAAATTAACTCCATCAATGGCAGAAAAGAGTTTAAGTGCCACTAAACCCCACCCTGGTGCTTCAAGAGTAAAAAAAGCCAGCCTGAGAAACATGGCAGTCTCCTAAAGGCTCACTGACAGCAACTGTGCAGTGCTTAATCTAAGCATACAGGAATGCTATCTCTCAACAGTCGGCAATCCATCAACAGTTCATGGTTTCAAATCTGAGACCATCTGACCTGTGTGAGCTTACCCACTTGAGGGTTTTAGAGGGGGAAGGAGGAAGTGCCCAGGGCCAGTCCTACAAAGTGCCCCTCTGTCTTCCTATTTTTTTGCCACATGTGTCTGGTGGCCTCAATCTGGAGGCTCTGGACTCAAGTACACTGAGCTCAGGCTACCTCAGGCCCTGAGAAAGAGAAATAGGAAGAAATGCTATTAAATCTCTGTAATGGGTATGTGTGTGCAGAGATGTAATGTTTACACTTGTTAATACTCTTGAAATATTCCACAGTTAAAAAAATTGAACAACTTAGAGGACCTTTTCCTTAGGGGTCTGGCTAGGAAGGGGAAGGCATATTAAGTGCTGTTAGTGTTGGGAGGCAAGCCCTCAAATTTAAGGTATGCTAAAGAAATGGGGGAAGGGCTGTCCAGTCGAGAGCCAACGGGGGTTGTCTGGCCAAGAGGAGAGCAGAATCCACGGGACCAGAGTATGTAGAGGGATCAATAGCAGGTTGGCCAATCCAAAAATGGGCAGAAGACCTAAATAGATGTTTCTCCAAAGAAGATATACAGAGTACCAACAAACACATGAAAGAATGCTCAACATCATTAAT
>NW_006791954.1:5448791-5450915 GCF_000442215.2 Lipotes vexillifer | reverse complement strand
GTGGACTCTCAACGACTGTGCCACCAGGGAAGCCCCCCCCCCATCCTTTCTTTTAAGAGCAATTCACAATTTTTTTTTTAAAGATTTATTTTATTTATTTTTAGCTGCGTCAGGTCTTAGTTGCGGCACGTGGGCTCTCCATTGTGGTGCACAGCCTTCTCTCTAGTTGTGGTGTGTGGATTTTCTGTTTTCTAGTTGTGGTGCACAGGCTTCAGGACATGTGGGCTCTGTAGTGGCACGTGGGTTCCAGAGCGTGAGGGCTCTGTGGTTTGTGGCACGTAGGCTCTAGTTGAGGTGCGTGAGCTCAGTAGTTGTGGCACGTGAGCTTCGTTGCCCCGCGGCATGTGAGATCTTAGTTCCCTGACCAGGGATCAAACCCGCAATCCCTGCATTGTAAGGAGGATTCTTTACCACTGGACCACCAGGGAAGTCGCAATTCACAACTATTATCTCATTTAATTCTCGTAAGAATTCCCTGCGACGAACAGAACAGGTGGTGCCCCATTTTATAGATGATGTAACTGAGGCGATGATGCCCTCCTCAAGGTCACTGGTTAAAGGTAGAACTATGAGTGGTGGTCTGGGAGGCAGTCCAGAGGGCCCAGATGGGATGCCTGCTCTCCAGTGTCCCCCTGCCTGCATCCTGCAGCTCAGTCCCTGCCTGTTGGCCCCCAGGTGACCTGGATTACCAGATGTCCACGACAGCCAGAGCCAAGCGTGTGCGGGAGGCCATATGTCCTGGTGTGACAAGAGAGGACAGCTCCCTGCTGGCCACCCAGGTGGAGGGACAGACCACTAACCTGCAGCGGCTGGCCGAGCCATCCCAGCTCCTGAAGTCGGCCATCGTGCATCTCATCAACTACCAGGACGACGCCGAGCTAGCCACCCGGGCCCTTCCTGAGCTCACCAAACTGCTCAACGATGAGGACCCGGTCTGTGAGGGGTCTGGCCGGGTGGAGGCGGGGCAAGGAAGGGAGAGGTCAGGTGTCTGCAGGAGAGGGCCCTACCTGGGGTGGAGGGAGGTCATTGACCCAAAGCCCCATCAGTGGGAAGAGTCTGACCCGGGTCTGTCTGAGCTTTGTGGAGGGGTCTCCTGGCCCTTCCTTCTCACAGTGGCAACCAACCTGGCCCATCTGCTCAGATCCTCCTATCCTCCCCCTCCCCCCAGGTGGTGGTGACCAAGGCGGCCATGATCGTGAACCAGCTGTCGAAGAAGGAGGCGTCTCGGCGGGCGCTGATGGGCTCGCCCCAGCTGGTAGCAGCCGTCGTGCGCGCCATGCAGAACACCAGCGACCTGGACACAGCCCGCTGTACCACCAGCATCCTTCACAACCTCTCCCACCACCGCGAGGGGCTGCTTGCCATCTTCAAGTCGGGTGGCATCCCTGCCCTGGTCCGCATGCTCAGGTACCGACCCCTACTCACTGTGGGAGCCTGGGGCTTCCCGTCCCTTGGACTCCCCAACCTGCCCACGTCCCTGGGCTTCCATACATTTATTGAGCACCTACTATGTGCCAGGTGCAGAACCACACCCAGTCTTGGTGCTCAGCTGCTCACAGCCTAGCAGGGGAGACAGGCATGTAACTCGCAGGTTAGTTATCAGGATACAGTATAGATGAGAGCAAAGGTGTGTGCAGGATTGGTCAGCGGAGCTCCAAGAAGCTGTTCACTCTAAATGGCAGGGGGTTGACGGATGAGTGGAGTTTGGCTGCTGTAGATGAAGGGAAGAGTATTACAGATAGAGGGAACAGCATGTGCAAAGTCCTTTGCCACCTTTATCTTTCCCAGCCTTGCAGTGTTGATTGGCCTTTTTCCTTACCTCATATTAGGCTGCAAGTTACCTAAGGGTGGAGATACTGATCTTATTCCCCTGAGTCCCTTGCAGGGCCTCTCTAGTACGAGGCCTTCCACATGGCAGTTACTCAGTAGGGACAGGTGTCGAGGGGACCAGCCGTGCGTTTAGCACCCAGCTGGGAGCACAAAGCAGGAGGAGTCCTGGTCCCAGTGGAGAGAGGAGAGGTGCTGTGTGCTTTGTGCATAAAAATGGGGCTGGGGGGGCTTCCCTGGTGGCGCAGTGGTTGGGAGTCCGCCTGCCAATGCAGGGCACATGGGTTCGTGCCCCGG
>NW_006791954.1:5438130-5441625 GCF_000442215.2 Lipotes vexillifer | reverse complement strand
CTGCGCGTCCGGAGCCTGTGCTCCGCAACGGGATAGGCCACAACAGTGAGAGGCCCGCGTGCCGGAAAAAAAAAAAAAAAAAAAAAATGGGAGTGCTTTGTGCTGATGAAGATGTGATAAAATGGGCAGTCTTATACCCTGCTGGTGGGAAGATAAGGTGGCAAAAACCTTTCCAGAAAGCAGTTTTGAAATATGTATAGACAGCCAAGTAGTACAGGTCTGGGACTCTGTCTTTATGAAATAGCATAATGTAATTGAAAACATGGCATAGATGTATGCACAGAGCTGACAAATTACAATGTTACTACTAATAACTGAAAATTAACCGACTGTCCAATGATAAGAGGATGGTTACAAAAGGAATGGTCCATTATATCATGTGGTCGTAGTCAATGGTGTTGAAGAAGAACTTTTAGTTTTTGAAATTTTTTTCCTTTAATTATTAACGTTCAGAGTAAGGAATTGGTGCCGGTAGCTACCTCCACCTGCGACTGATGAGGTTTTTTACTTTTTGTTGTTTTGCTTTGTAGCATTCTCTCTCTCTCTCTCTCTTTTTTTTAATTTAATTTAATTTTTATACAGCAGGTTCTTTTTTTAAAAATTAATTTATGTATTTTTCTTTGGCTGCGTTGGGTCTTTGTTGCGTGCAGGCTTTCTCTAGTTGCGGCGAGCAGGGGCTGCTCTTCGTTGCGGTGCGCGTGCTTCATTGCAGTGGCTTCTCTTGTTGCGGAGCACGGGCTCTAGGCCCGTGGGCTTCAGTAGTTGTGGCTCACGGGCTCTAGAGTGCAGGCTCAGTAGTTTTGGCCATGGGCTTCGTTGCTCCGCGGCATGTAGGATCTTCCCGGCCCAGGCCTCGAACCCGTGTCCCCTGCATTGACAGGCGGATTCTTAACTACTGGCACCGCCAGGGAAACCCCTATACAGCAGGTTCTTATTAGTTACCTACTTTATACACATCAGTGTATACATGTCAATCCCCATCTCCCAGTTCATCCCACCACCACCACCACCACTCCCCCTGCTTTCCCCCCTTGGTGTCCTTACTTTTGTTCTCTAAATCTGTGTCTCTATTTCTGCCTTGCAAACTGATTCATCTGTACCATTTTTCTAGATGCCACAAATATTAATAGTTAATATACGATATTTGTTTTTCTCTTTCTGACTTACTTCACTCCATATGACAGTCTCTATGTCCATCCACGTGTCTATCTCTTTCTCTCTTGAGTATCAATATGTGCGCATAGATTTTTTTTTTTTTTTCGGCTGCTCTGTGCTGCTTGTGATTTGTTCTCTGACCAGGGATTGAACTCACGCCCTCGGCAGTGAAAGTGCAGAGTCCTAACCCCTGGACCACCAGGGAATTCCCATGAACTCATAGATTTTTAAAGAAAAGTTATTGAATAATGTGGGAAAATGCTTTATGCTACAATGTTTGATAAAAAAACAGGAATCAAATATATGTATATGACTGATAAAAATCCAATGGGAAGAAGCTGTGTCTGGTTGGGGGATTGTGTCCAGTGTGCTTTTCCATTTCTTTATACTTTTCTTAGACTTTTCACGCTTTCTACTATGGGCTTGGGTTAAATCCAAAAAAGGGAGGCAGAGATGGGCAGGGCGGTGAGGTGCCTCATGCCCGCCTGCCTCACGCCCGTCCCACGCCCCCTCTCCCCAGCTCCTGTACTCCTCAGTGGAGAACATCCAGCGTGTGGCCGCCGGGGTGCTGTGCGAGCTGGCCCAGGACAAGGAGGCGGCCGACGCCATTGATGCTGAGGGGGCCTCAGCCCCACTCATGGAGCTACTGCACTCCCACAATGAGGGCACCGGTGAGGGGCTGGGCTGGGGGTGAGGGGGGAAGCTGGGCCTTGTTCCCCCAGCCTGGGTGGAGGCAGGCACCTGACTTGGCCTGTCCTTTTCTCTGCTCAGCCACCTACGCTGCTGCTGTCTTGTTCCGTATCTCCGAGGACAAGAACCCAGATTACCGAAAGCGTGTGTCTGTGGAGCTCACCAACTCCCTCTTCAAGCACGACCCTGCAGCCTGGGAGGCTGTGAGTATCCCGGGTTGGGCTGCAGTGTCTGGTTGTGCAAGTTGTGCACTGCACAAGGATTGCACTTTTAGGGAGGCCTCTGCCATCCTGTCAACTTCATAGATTTTTATTTTATAATTGGATCATTTATGGCAATCCCCAGCAGATGGAAGTGTAGGTTGAACCATCTACTGTTTTTGACCTACAAAATGGCAATTTTATTTTTTCCAAACTAATATGAAGTGTTGGGGCAGGGGTGCCTTTCTCTAACTTGCACAAAGGTGCTGTATAGGCTGAGGCTGCCCTGATCCTGGGTGGGGCGGCTCCTGGCACCCATTCTCTAGTCCTCTCCCCTCCACTCCCCTCCCCTCTCTAGTTCTGAGGGTGCCTCCAAGCATGAATGGTGGAACCCTCCACCCTGGGGAGGTGCCTGAGGAGACGAGTTCATCAGAGCTCTGTGTAACCCTATCTCATCCTCTGTTCCTTCAAGGGGTCTTTGCCCCGAGCCTGGAGCCTACATTTTCCACCCTTCCCCTCACACAATGTTTCTCTTTGTCTCCATCCTCAGGCCCAGAGCATGATCCCCATTAATGAACCCTACGCAGATGGTAAGTGTGTGCAGAGCCCAGGGCAGAGGGAGTGCTTGTGTGGGTGTGAGCAAGGGGGCAACTTTGTGACCCCAGGGCCAAAGGACCAGTGACAGCCACTGTCGTGTCCACATGCACTCCTGTCCGGGTCCCTGATGTGAGAGTCTGGGGAAGGGGGCGGACCCACTGGGGGCGGGCAGCGGTAGAAGGTGTGGCTGAGGGCTGTCCAGACCCCCCGCCCCCACCCCACAGGGTAACCTGAGACCCTGGATGGAGCTCCCTTCTCCTCCCCAGACATGGATGCCACCTACCGCCCCATGTACTCGAGTGACGTGCCCCTGGACCCCCTGGAGATGCACATGGACGTGGATGGGGACTATCCCATTGACAACTACAGCGACGGCCTCAGGCCCCCCTACCCCACTGCGGACCACATGCTGGCCTAGCTGCCTGGACCCTAGTATGGCGACCCCTCCCCGCCCTGCTTTGCAGCTCTCCCTTCCCCCTATGGGCTGCTGAGGCTCGGGCTTTCCCTTCCCTTCAGAACTTCCTTCTCATGGAGGCCCTCTCAGGTTTCCCCTGAAACTCTGGCTCCTTTCTGGGGGAAACAAGTGTGGGGTCTCTTGGTGCTGAGCTCCCCCAGGGAAGGTGTGCCTCGCCTGCCTCATTCTGTTATCTTGGCTTGAGGCGAGGAGTCCTGCCCCTTCTACCATGGTGGCTGGGTTATGCACGAACTCCTACGGGCCACAGGGCTGGCCTGACCCCTCTGTGTCTGCCCCTCCCTCCAGGTGCGATTCCCCATCTGAGAGGCTCTCCTCGCAGGTGTTGGGGCGAGATAGCCAAGTGCCTGAGCCTGGGCAGGAGGGCTGCAACTTCCTGCT
>NW_006791954.1:5424985-5438106 GCF_000442215.2 Lipotes vexillifer | reverse complement strand
TGAACCCTGCGCCTTCAGAGGTCTTCTGGAGGGTCTTTCTCGAGATGGCGATCTGCTCTTGCTTTTCTGTTCTGGGCTGTGGGTCCAGGGCCCGACACCCCCTCCCACCCCCGAGGCCCTGGCACTAAAGCTTTAGACTTGAGGCCCCCACTCTGTCCCCCCTCCTCCTGGGCTGCCCGTCTCCATAGGGCTGTGGTTCCTTCTCTGGCTGGCTCCGATTTGGTCACTGAACTCCACCAACTGTACTGAGCCCCAGGGGTCTCCAGGCCCCAGGTTCAAGGCCCAAAGGCCCAGAATCCAAAGCTTATCTTGAGAAGTTCAGGGATCCTCTGACCGGGAGATAGGGTGGAGATGCGGAGAGTGCCTCCCCTGCTCCAGGACATGGCCTGCTCCCTCCCCAGGATGCGCAGTTGGCTTTGGCCCCTCCCAGGGTTAGCAGCTCCCTTGCACCTGTCCCGCCCACACAACTGCCCTAGCTGACCCCCTGAGAAGTGCTCTTGGCTGACCCCTCTGGTGTGCGGTGAGGGGCTTTCTCTTCCCCTTCCTGTTTCAGACTCCCCCCACCACCTCCTGCACACGGGTGTGGGGGGCTGGGGAAGGTCCCAGTAGAAAATTTTATTATTATCGCTTTATGTTTTTGATTATTGGTTTTTATTGTATAGACCAAAGCAAAGAAAATAAAACTAAGGCACAGATCTGGTGGAGGCTGTTTAGGGGAGAGGGGTGGGGGGACGGGGCTCCGTTAGCAGCCTGATGCCTACTCGGCTGGATCCCGAGCGTACACGGCCGCCTTGTGTGTGGAGAAGGCAAGGTGGGGGCGCGGGGGGAGAAAGGAGCCTTCCAGGAGCTGGAGTTGATTTAATTTAATACACACAACTTGGAACCTTAGGAGGCTAGGAGGGGTGAAGAGATGACTGGGGGTGAGTCCCCCCTTTTGGGCACACCGGGCCGTATTTATCTCTTCAGTGGGCAACCTCCTTGCCGGCCTCTCAACTTCCAGCCTGCTCTGCCCCCGTCCAGCCTTAATGAACATTGGCCCATCTCTCCAGGACAGAACACTACCCCACTCCCACCCCACCCCCCGCCCTGCCGTGGCCTGTGGCTTGGAGTCCAGGCCCCTTATTGATCGGTCTGTGGTGGGCCCGCTCCCGCCCCTGCACCCCTCCCCTCTGTCCCTTCAGCCAACGTCCTCCGCGCTGTTTCTTGCCTCCTGATCTTTGTCCATGCTGTTCCCTCTGCTCTCATTTCACCCAGCACGGTGCCACTGTCAGCTTATGTGACGGTCCCCCACCCACGTCCCCAAATTCTCCTTCCTGGGGAGGGCTGAGTATAACACACATGCCAAGCCTGGAACATGTGGCCCCTGTGGGCCTGCTCTCACCAGATCCGTTGCCTCATCTCTATACCTGCCTGGAGCTTGGGCAGTGGAGGGAGGTCATGGCCTTGTTCTTGGAGGAGCAGTGGCACAGGTCTGGTGTTGGGGGCAGGGCAGGGAGCCCAGTTAGGCAGCAGCTGAAAGGTGCAGGGGAGAGGTGATGAGATGCTGAGCCGAGCTCTGCTGAGAGGGGCCATGGAATGGGAGGGGAAAACAGAATTTTCAGAGATCATGAGAAGGTTTTTTTTTTTTTTTTTGGCTGTGCTTCGTGGCTTGTGGGACCTTAGTTGCCCGACCAGGGATTGAACCCGGGCCCTTGGCAGTGAAAGTGCAGAGTCTTAACCACTGCACTGCCAGGGAATTCCCACGAGAAGGTCTTTTAACAATGCGCTTTCTGTACTCTGTGTTCAGGGCCTGCCTTAGTCTGCTCGGGTTGCTATAACAAGAAACCATAGACTGGTGGCTTAAACCCCATTTACTTCTCGCAGTTCTGGAGGCAGGAAGTCCAAGATCAAGGTGCCAGTAGATTCCATGTCTGGTGAGAGCCCACTTCTTGGCTTGCAGACAACACCTTGCTGTGTGCTCACATGACCTTTCCTTGGTGCTGGCTCAGAGAGAGAGAGATTTCTCTCCCTCTTCTTATAAGGGCACGAATCCCATCGTGAAAGTCCCACCCTTGTGACCTCAGCTAAACCAAATTATCTCCCAAAGGCCCTATCTCCAAATATGAATTCAGACGGACACAGACATTCAGCCCATAAGAGAGTCCTGATAGGAAACACTCAATTTGGGTAATTTGAGAATTTGCTAAAGGGACAGTTTTACAAAGGTGTGGGCAGGTATAGGAAGCAGGAAGGGAGAGGGTAGTACCCTGGACTGATTATGGTGGCCTCACCTTCTCTGCCCTCAGGCAAGAAGGGAAGGAGTACTTGGGGACAGGACCCTGTGGATGAGGTTCCTGACAAGGGAAGGCTGTGACCTCACTCCCTACTGGTGCTCCCTGTTGGCCAAACGCAAGCAGAAACCAGAGAGCCCATCAATGTGGTCTATCCGTGTTGTATCCTGCTGCTCAGAGCAGAGTGGGGAGTAGATCTGGGGAAGCCAGTGGAATATAACTCTCTCCCACCCCCTATCTTTCCAAAAGAGGATTGGAGATGGCTTACAAGAAAGGATTGCTCTTTCAAGTCTCAAAACAGGCAATGAGGACAAGGGAAAGCAAGGGGCAGCCAAGCACCCATGTTAAAGGTTCATACTAGCCGTGATTGAGCTTCCTCATTAGATGCTGAGCTTCCTGGCAGCCTGGTCAAAAGGGGAAACAGTGCAAGTTAAACTCAATGGAGTGAGTTGACTGCTTCTTCAGTTTTCACGCAGGAGCTGTCTGAGCCCCACAACCTTGAGAAAGTCAGTTCACTTCTCTGAACTTCAGTATCCTCATCTGTAAAAGGGGGGGTAATGCCTGCTCCGCCTACTGAACATGAGGATGAAATGAGAAAGCACAGCGATTCCAGCAGGAAGAAGGGGAAAGGGCGAGAGGCTTTCTTCTAGAGAGGCATTGCCTTTTCATTTTCCAGAAGGGACATCCACTCCAGGGATGTATCTGGACATGGGCTGGACACTGTCACATGACCATCCCTTGCAGCAAGGGAATCTGGGAAACAATATTTCAGCTGCACACATTACCTCCTTGATGAAAATCAGGTTTCTGATAGTAAGAAAGAAAAGGGACATAGAGGACCTGGGGTAGACCACCAGCCATGTCTACCGCGACTGGGAATGAGTTCCGGGACCAACCGCTGCCTTTTTAGGTAGGTTTTTTGGGGAAGCCAGCAGAAGAGCTGAGTGGGTGTCAGCAAAAGAACTGACAGAGTAGCAGACCAGAAGGGAAATGCAGGCCTAGGTGAGGTGGGCAGACCTGATTGAGCCACATCCAAGGAATAGGAACCTGGCCCTGTCCGTCTAGAGGGTTTGGAGGAAGGTCTCTGCCGCCCACATGATCAACATCTCTACCTTGGTATCAACAGTACCAGTGCAGACAGACACCCACCTATGACAAGGGAGGGTCACTTGCTAGATGGCCGAACCAAGCCCCCACCTGCCCAGAAATGGCAATGGGCCAGAATGAGGGGCAGAATCCAACAAGGTGGGATTAATATCAAGTTATTAAAATACATCTTTAAAGGACTTCTCTGGCAGTCTGGTTAAGCTTCCACGCTTCCAGTGCAGGGGCCATGGGTTTGATCCCTGGTTGGGGAACCAAGATTCCACATGCTGCATGGCGCGGCCAAAAAAAAAAAAAAAAAAAAGTCTTAAAAATAAATTCTCATCTGTGGACCTAAAATGGCTCTTAAAATAACGTCTTTCAATTAAAAAAAATAAGTTACTAAAAATAAGTTATTAAAGGGAGTCTTACACTAAACATTTAAAAAACATTTCTGCGTGACCTCATCTCCAAAGCATACAAGTTGGCTTAAAAGGTACAATCGATAAGATAAAATAACTGGGTAGGAAATAATTTGATGGAATCCTAAATCCTATACTTTAATCTAAAAACATCTATGCACATATAGGAAATATGGGGAAATTCAGCTACACCCAGAACGTGTGGGAAAGATTAGCTGCCCCGCGGCATGTGGGATCTTTGTTCTCCAAGGAAAGAACTGTCTCTGGAGGAACGCAGTAGCACTGCGTTGGCTAGATTTGTGGATCGTTCATTCATTCATTCATTCATCAACTGCTTCCTAAGGGCCTGCTGTTTGCCAGGCTTTGTTCAAGGCACCGTGGGTAGAGATGCCCATGTTCTTGTCTTCCAGGGGGGAAGGTGGATGGACAGTAAACTAAGACCAGCAGGACGGCATGGAAGGGAGCATGTGCTTAGGAGTCTGGGGGGGGGGGCGGTCCAGGAAGTCCGAGGGGGAGTGGGGGACGATTGAGCCTCATTGTGAATAAGGAGGAGGTATTTGCTGGGCATCACTGGGAGGCACCGGCAATCCTGGCAGTGGGAACAGCAAAGACATGGACATGGGGATCTGGGTGGGGAGTTCAAGAAATAACAGTGGGTTGGTGTGCCCGGCCCTTAAGAGGAGGGGAGCGGTACAGTGAGAAACAGGCTGGAAAATGGGGCAAAAGTCAGATGGCGGAAGGACTTGTGCATCTGGCCAAAGCGTGTGAACTTGATCCTGGATAAGATGGGGTGTGTGTGTGTGTGGGAAACCGTGTGTGTGTGTGTGTGTGTCCGCGCGTGTTTTTTTTTTTTTTTTTTTTTTTTTTGCGATATGTGGGCCTCTCACTGTCGTGGCCTCTCCCGCCGCCGGACGCGCAAGCTCAGCGGCCACGGCCCACGGGCCCAGCCGCTCCGCGGCACGCGGGATCCTCCCGGACCGGGGCACGAACCCACATCCCCTGCATCGGCAGGCGGACTCCCAACCACTGCGCCACCAGGGAGGCCCCACCACTGAGGTTTTAACCAGAAGACAGCAGTGACCCCACGTGGAGGGTGAGGTTCTGTCTTGAGGTCATTCTTGGAGGGCCGGTCGTAGTAACAGTCAGTGATCATACCCATCATCACTCATTTACCTTTTTCTTCGTACCGGACCCTATGCTAAGTGATTTCCTCACAACTTTGAGGGTGAGGATAATTTCCTCTCATTTCACTTTTGAGGCTAAAGACGTTCCAGTGACCTGCCTATAACTCTGTAGTTTTAACTAATACTAACAACAGCAGTTATGAGCCCTCAGGTGCAAAGTACTTTACTGAATAATCTCAGTCCCCACATCCCTGTGAGGTGTATAAAACGAAGGTAAATTATACAAGGTGCAGCCCCCGAGGCTCAGAGGGGTTAGAAAACGTGCCAAAGGCAGAACAGCTGTGTGAGCACCTGGGCTGAGATCTGAATCCAGGACACCTGACTCTTTCTTTCTTTAATTTTGTTCTATTTCTTTCCCTTTTCTTGAATATATATTTACTTATTTTTTGGCTGCGTCGGGTCTTCGTCGCGGCATACAGGATCTTTCTTTGTGGTGCGCGGGCTTCTCTCTAGTTGTGGTGCGCAGGCTTAGTTGCCCCGCAGGCTTAGTTGCCCCGCGGCATGTGGCATCTTAGTTCCCCAAGGAAGGAACTGGCGTCCCCTGCATTGAAACATGGATCCTCAACCACTGGACCACCAGGGAAGTCCCCGGGAAACCTGACCCTTAATCCCAAGGCACTTTACCCACACCCCGTCCCCAAGGTTGGGACCCTGAGCCTAGGTCTGCGTTGATGCCATGGCCCCACTGGCAACCCCTGGCTGGCCTGGGGCGCCCCGATGAGATCAGGAGGGATGGGGTTCGTGCCCGACCAAAGGATGCGGGGCCTGGAGGAGAGCACATTGGCAAAAGACCCGTCAGACGTGCCAGAGCACTGGTGGGTGCAGCCTCATTCTGCGGGTCCCCAGAGGGCGTAACTGGAACAAGAAGTGGGACTGCGCGTGGGGGCGGGATGACAAAGAAGATCTTTGCTCTAAGCAGTAGTCTTGAGGAAGACTTTCCGAGAATGAGGACTGTGTCTGGAAGTGCACAGACTACTTTACTGAGCTCCGCATTACTGGAGATACCCAGGCAGAGGCTGGAGGATGACCTGGTGGGGCGGTGATGGGAGGGGTTCTGCAGCAACTGACAAAGGTCTCCACGGAAGGGCGGGAATGGCAATGGGGGTGCCTGATAAGGGGACCTCAGGGCATGTTCCTCCACCGGGAATCCTCACTCCTTGGCCAGAGGTGCTAAGCCTCCCTCCTCTGGGGCCAGAACACAGCCCTCTCTCTCCTCCCCACCCCAGCAGCACTGCCCCTCCCCTCTCCCTCCTTCCCTGTCCTCCAGCCCCACAAATTCCCCTGGAAGGGCTCAGAGCCTGGACACAGACCCAAGGATCAGATGGGGACAAGTCAAGGAGCGAAGGGCTCTTTGGTATCCTCCCTGAGACTGGGGGGAGCTCAGAGAGGCCCGAGAGCAGCAGAACGTCCTCCCAGGCTCGCCAGCACTGCCTGCCTGGCAGGCTAGACCCGGCTGACGGCACTGCCCTCCTCACAGTGGGTGCTGTGTCTCCCCTCACCCCTCTCCCAGCTGTTCCCCACAGAGCCTCCCAGGGCAGGGCCGGCCCTGTGACCTGCCAGCTCCATATCCTACTTAGGCCCACAGCTCTGGTCCCTGGAGGAAGTGAGTGGGGGCCAGGCTGAGGGGCTCTAAGTGAGAGTTCGGGGGAGGTGACTGAGCTGGGGGTCGCCCACTGAGTGTCTGTGGCTCCCATCCTTGAATTCCCTTGCTCCCAACAGGCGCTGCCTGGGAGGTTTCCCACTGGGGCTCACCTCTGCTGGGGATTGGGGAGCACTGGTCTGGGAGTCCAGAGCCCTGGGCTCTCACCTTACCTGGGCAAGTCAGCCCTCTCTGAAGCCTTTGGAGGTCACTGCCCCCCGCCCCCCCAACAGACAGACTCGCCCAGAGAATCCATCGTGTGTTCATTCAACAAATACAGAGTGCCTACTCTAATTAGAGTCCTGAGGATACAGAAGTGAGCAAAGCAGACACTGCCCTCATTGTTTCTATTTTAATTAATTAATTAATTAATTAATTAAGGCTGCTCCACGTGGCATGCAGGATCTTAGTTCCCGGACCAGGGATCGAAGCTGTGCCCCCTGAATTGGAAGCGAGAAGTCCTAACCACTGGACCGCCAGGGAAGTCCCTCATTGTTTTTATTTTATTATTATTTTTCAATAGACAGCAAACATGGTCTCCTGTACCCTGAGCTGTATTCTCCTCTTCACTCATTCTCTTTTTTTTTTTTTCTGTACGCGGGCCTCTCACTGTTGTGGCCTCTCCCGTTGCGGAGCACAGGCTCTGGACGCGCAGGCTCAGTGGCCACGGCTCACGGGCCTAGCTGCTCCGCAGCACGTGGGATCCTCCCGGACCGGGGCACGAACCCATGTCCCCTGCATCAGCAGGCGGACTCTCAACCACTGTGCCACCAGGGAAGCCCTTTTTAAAATTTTTTAACATCTTTATTGGAGTGTAACTGCTTTACAATGGTGTGTTAGTTTCTGCTTTATAACAAAGTGAATCAGTTCCTCATTGTTTTTAAAATAATCAGCTCATGGGTAACAATCTTACACGGTGAACAGTGAGAGGCAGGCGAGGATGTCAGGAGAGGGCAGATCAAGGAGACACCCTCGTCTCGGAGCAGGGAGGGCTTCTCAGAGGAGGAGGGCAACCTCAGAAGGACAGATGAGCAGGAGTGAGCCTGCAGGCTGTATGGGTGGCAGGGGTTCTACGGAACAAGAGCCCTGTGGGAGAGAGCTTGGTGGGTCTTGGAGAGGAGGAAATGGCACTCTGCCCAAGGTCCTGGCCATCCTCCCTGGAGCCCCTGCGTCCCACCCCGACCATCGCCCCAGGTACTTCCCCTCTGTCCTCTCTCCTTGCTTGTCTCTCTTCACTGTCCTGGCCAACAGTGGGGCCTAGAAACCAGAAGACAGTGGGCTGAGGTGCTCAGGACCCCAGTGCATCCCCACGTCCTCCCCCCGGCTCAGGGGAGGGCTTGGAAGGCTCAGTGCCCCAGGGGTCTGGCTGGGATCCTGGGAAGAGCAGTAAGGGAAAGGGGACACTGGGGGGTGGAGGGACCCGGGGGATCGGGGGTTACACTGTCGTGGCCACTGACTGGTTCTGCTGGGGAAGTGGGACCAGGAGAGGGAGGAGGGCTCTCCCCGGAGGCCTGTGGGAGACGAGCAGGAGTGGGGGTGGGGGTGAGAGGTCTGTGCTGTCCCACGTCCAGGGCACCCCTCCATCCTGCCCCCCAGTCTGATTCAGAAGGTAGGCCTGGTGCCTGGCCCTGCCCAGGTCCCTGCATTCAACCTCAGGGGCTCTTTCCACGGGGAACCCTGTCCCAGGTGGCTTTTTCCAGGTTCAGGCCAGGGGAGGTGACCTGAGCTGGGTGTGTGTTGCCCAAGGCTGGGGATCAGAGTGTCTGTGCCCCAAGCTCATGGCTGCGGTGAGGAGTATGCCTGGCAGACCTGGGCAGCAAGCGGCAGAAACCCAACAGCCAGACTGAAATGCTTATTGCGGAGGGACTGGGGGTCTGAGCCCTGGTTTTTCCATCTGAAAAATGGAGTCACCATCCCTGCACTGCCTCTTCTGTGGGATGATGACCCTGCAGGCGGGGGAGCTGGGGTGGGGGTGAGGTGTGGGTGGCGACATGTGGACTGGCACTGCCCTCTGGTGGCTACAGTGAGAGTTGCCAGGCACTAGTGCCTGGTCCTAGAGGGTGTTGTTACCTGGGAGCCTGATGGGTCCCCTTCAACTCTGTCTTCTCCATCTCACTCCCTTCTTCTTTACCCCACACTTCCCAGGGGTCTCAGGGCTACTTTCTCAAGGACTGGGATAATTCAGTTCAGCAAACATCTATTCAGCAAAAACTGAATGGGCCCCTACTCTGTGTCCTGTTCTGTGCTTGGTGTTGGAGCTACAGAGATGTCTCTAGTAAGACTGTCCAGGAAGCTAGTGGCTAGTGGGGGAGCCACTCGACAGAGCTGCAGAGCTGCAGCCTCATGAAGTCCTGGCTGTACTGATGCCTGGTCACGGCCACCTCCTGGTATTCTCCAACCTCCCTGTCCACAGCAAGCCCTTGGTGTTGGGTTGTGTCTTCTTAAAACTTCTTGTTGACAGAGAAAGACAGATATCAAATGATATCACTTATATGTACAGTCTTATATGTAAATAAGTCCACAAGTGGACTTATTTACAAAACAAACAGACTCGCTGACATAGAAAACAAATTTATGGTTACCAAAGGAGGGGCAGAGGGATAAATTAGGAGTTTGGGATTAGCAGACACCAGCTACTATATATAAAACAGATAAACAACAAGGTCCTACTGTATAGCACAGGGAAATATATTCAATATCTTGTAATAACATAATGAAAAAGAATATATATATGTAAAACAGAACCACTTTGCTGTACACCGGAATCTAATGCAACATTGTAAATCAACTATAGTTCAATAAAAATAATAATAAAAAACTTTTTGCTGACAAATAAACCGTAGGAGAAACGTGCACACTTTATGCATCCCTATGTTCATAGCAGCATTATTAACAATAGCCAAGATATGGAAGCAAAGTGTCCATCAACAGATAAATGTCCATTGACCAATGAGTGAATAAAGAAGATGTGAGATATATATATATATATATATATATATATATATATATATATATAATGAAATATTACTCAGCCATAAAAGAGAACGAAATCTTGCCCTTTTCAACAACATGGATGGACTTAGAGGGTATTATGCTAAGTGAAATAAGTCAGACAGAAAGACAAATACCTATGATTTCACCCATATGTGGAATCTTAAAAAAAAAAACAAATGGACAAACATAACAAAACAGAAACAAGGTTATAGATAAGAGATACAAACAGGTGGTTGTCAGAGGGGAGGAAACAAAAAATTGAGAGAGATTAAGAGGTACAAATCTTCAGTTGCAAAATAAATGAGTCACGGGTATGAAATGTACAGTGAGGGATCTAGTCAATAACTATGTAATATCTTTGTATGGTGACAGATGGTGACTAGACTTATCATGGTGATTATATTGAATGTATATATATATATATATATGTTTTTTTGCTTTGTGGGGGGTGCCGCATTGCGTGACTTGTGGGATCTCAGTTCCCTGACAAGGGACTGAACCTGGGCCACGGCAGTGAAAACCCGGAATCCTAACCATTATGCCACCAGGGAACTCCCATGGTGATCATTTTGAAATGCATAGAAATATTGAATCACTGTATTGTGCAACAGGAATTAACACAGTGTTGTAGGTCAATTATACTTTAAAAACAAACACATAGAAAAAGAAATCAGATTTGTGGTTAACAGAGATGGGGGGTAGGGGAAGGGGGAAGTAAGGGAAGTCAGTCAAAAGGTACAAACTTCCAGTTACAAGATAAAGAAATACTAGGGATGTGATGTATAACATGATAAATAGAATTAACACTGTTTTATGTTATCTGTGAAAGTCGTTAAGAGAGTAAAGCCTAATAGTTCTCATCACAAGAAAGAAACATTTGTTTGTTTCTTTAAAAAAGATCAGTGGGGGACTTCCCTGGTGATGCAGTGGTTGAGAATCCGCCTGCCAATGCAGGGGACACGGGTTCGAGCCCTGGTCTGGGAAGATGCCACGTGCCACGGGGCAACGAAGCCCGTGCTCCACAACTACTGAGCCTGGGCTCTAGAGCCCACGAGCCACAACTAATGAGCCTGTGTGCTGCAACTACTGAAGCCCGTGTGCCTAGAGCCCGTGCTCCGCAACAAGAGAAGCTACCGCAATGAGAAGCCCGTGCACCGCAACGAAGACCCAACGCATTCAAAAATAATAAATAAATAAAATAAATAAATGTATTAAAAAATAAAATAAAATACAGCTGCTATAAAAAACACAGCTGCTAGAACATTTAAAATTATATGTGTGGCAAAACAAAAACAGACGGACATAGAGAACAGACTTGTGGTTGCCAAGGAGAAGGGGGTGGGGGAGGGATGGATTGGGAGTTTGGGATTAGCAAATGCAAACTATTATATATAGAATGGATAAACAACAAGGTCCTACTGTATAGCACTGTATTCAATATCCTGTGATAAACCACAGTGGAAAAGAATATGAAAAAAATTACATCTGTGACTTGTGTTTGTGACTCCCGTTCTATTCTTATTGGACAGCGTTGCTCCAGAATTCATTCTTTATCCAGGAGCCAAAGTGATCCTTTCATAAATGTAAGTTAGACCATGTTGCTCTCCTGCTGGAAAATCCTCAGGGGTGTCCCATCCCACGAGCATCCAAGCAGGCACGGGTCTCCAGGTCTCTGTACTTGCTTTTCCTCTGCCTGAACAGCTCTTCCCTCATATAGGCAGGGCTCACTTGCTTAATTCACTTTGGTCTGTGCCCAAATGTCACCTCCTCAGGGAAGCCTTCCCAGAACACGCTTTCTGAAACAGTAACATCTGTTCCTCCTCCTCCTTACTTGGCTCTCTTTCTCTCCCACAGTGCTTATCACCATAGGATATTATACATTATAGGTGGTGTTACTGTGTTTACTTCCCTAGAGTGGAAGCTCCCGACGGTAGGGACTTGTCTTGTTCATCGCTGTATCCCCAGTTCCTAGAACAGTACCAGGCTCTTGGAGGGGCTCAGCGAAGACTTGTTGAGTGAATGAATGAAAGTGTGAGAAGTTCCAAGAGTTGGGAGAAGTCCTGTGTGGCTGCAGCGGGGGGATGTCAGTGGATGGCAGAGGTGCAGGTGGGTGAGATGGGAGCCCCAAACAGGAATGAATGTGCTGCCAAAAAGTTGGACTCTTGTTGGCCTTGATGGCAGTAAAACTATGTAAGATTGGAATGTTTGGGGCGACAAAGCAGGAGAGATGCTTACAACTGATTTTCAGCCCTCTTTGTGGAGGACAGGGAGTTATCAGGGGTAATGTGTGTCTGTGTTACTACTTTAAAAGTAAGATTTTATTTATTTATTTATTTATTGGCTGTGCCACATAGCTTGTGGGATATCAGTTCCCTGACCTGGGATTGAACCCCAGCCGTGGCAGTGAAGGTGCCGAGTCCTAACCACTGGACCACAAGCGAATTTCCTAAAAGTAAGATTTTATTAAGACACCCCCCCCCCAATGTTCATAGCAGTGCTATTTACAATAGCCAAGACATGGAAACAGCCTAAATGTCCATCGACAGATGAATGGATAAAGAAGATGTGGTATATATACACAATGGAATACTACTCAGCCATAGAAAGAATGAAATAATGCCATTTGCAGCAACATGGATGGACCTAGAGATTATCATCCTAAGTGAAGTAAGTCAGAAAGAGAAAGACAAATACCATATGGTATCACTTATATGTGGAATCTAAAAAAAATGATGGAAATGAACTTATTTACAAAACAGAAATAGACTCACAGACATAGAAAACAAATTTATATTTACCAAAGGGGGAAGGGAGAGGGGGAGGGATAAATTAAGAGTCTGGGATTAGCAGATACAAACTACTATATATGAAACAGATAAACAACAATGTCCTACTGTATAGCACAGGGAACTATATTCACTATCCTGGGATAAACCATAATGGAAAAGGATATGAAGAATATGTATATGTATAACCGAATCAATTTGCTGCACAGCAGAAGCTAACACATCGTATATCAACTATACTTCAATTAAAATGTAAGATTTTATTATGGAAAACAAAAAACACACGAGAGAGAGAGAACAGTATTATGATCCGCCTGTGTTTATCCCATGATGACGACACTAGTTATCAACTCATGGCCGACCTCGTTTCACCTATGTCCCCATCGGCTTCCCCCTCCTATGTTATTTTGAAGCAAATCCCAGACATTGTTTCATATACAAAAAGTTCGGTATCTATCTTTAAAAAATAAAGGCTCGGGCTTCCCTGGTGGCGCAGTGGTTGAGAGTCCGCCTGCCGATTCAGGGGACGCGGGTTCGTGCCCCGGTCCGGGAGGATCCCACGTGCTGCGGAGCGGCTGGGCTCGTGAGCCATGGCCGCTGAGCCTGCGCGTCCGGAGCCTGTGCTCCGCAACGGGAGAGGCCACAGCTGAGAGAGGCCCGCGTACAGCAAAAAAAAAAAAAAAAAAAAAAGATAAGGTGACCATATGTGTGTGGGTTTATCTCTGGGCTTTCTATCCTGTTCC
>NW_006791954.1:5422725-5424757 GCF_000442215.2 Lipotes vexillifer | reverse complement strand
ATTCCTGCAACTAAGAAGCCCACATGCCCCAACTAAGAAGTCCACATGCCTCAACTAAATATACTGCATGCCGCAACAAAGATCCTGTGTGCTGAAACTAAGATCTGGCGCAGCCAAAATAAATAAATAAATAATAAATAAAACAAAAACGAAAGGACATCAGTAGGTGAATAGATTAATAAACCATGGTACATCCAGATGATAAAATATTATTCAGTGCAAAAAAAGAATGAGCTATCAAGACATGAAAAGACATGGAAGAACCTTAAATACATATTAGTAACTGAAAGAAGCCAATCCAAAAAGGCTAGATATTGTGTGATTCCAACTATATGACATTCTGGAAAAGGCGTAACTATGAGATTGTGAATGTATCTGTGGTTGCCAGGGTTGAGGTAGAGGGAGGGATGAAAAGGTGGAGTACAGGGGATGTTTTTTTAAATTGAAGCATAGTTGATTTATAATGTGTTAATTATTGCTGTACAGCAAAGTGATTCAGTTATACATATATATATACATGCTTTTTTATATTCTTTTCCATTATGGTTTATCACAGGATTTGAATGTAATTCCCTGTGCTAACAGTAGGACCTTGTTAAACAACAAGGTTATCCAAGGTTGTTATCCATTTTATATATAATAGTTTGCGCCATCTAATCCCAAACTCCCAGTCCATCCCTCCCCCATCCTTCCTCCCCCTTGTCAGCCACAAGCCTGTTCGCTACGTCTGTGAGTCTGCTTCTGTTTCGTAAATAAGTTCGTGTGTGTCATAGTTTAGATTCCACATGTAAGTGATATTATATGGTATCTGTCTTTTTCTTTCTGACTTACTTCACTTAGTATGATAATCTCTAAGCCTATCCATGTTGGAGAGGATTTTTAGGGCAATGAAAATGTTCTGTATGATACCATAATGATGGCTACATGTCATACATTTGTCCAAATCCATAGAATGTAAAACACCAAGAGTGACCCCTAATGTAAACTATGGACTTTGGGTGATTATGATGTGTCAGCTTAGGCTCATCAGTTGTAACAAATGTCCCACTCTGGGGGGAGATGCTGATAAAGAGGAAAGCTATGCATGTGTTGGGGGAGGGGATATATAGGGAACTCTGTACTTTCTAAGCTCAATTTTGCTGTGAACCTAAAACTGCTCTAAAATATAAACTTTATTTTTTTTGAAAGATAAAATATGGAGTGATGGATATGTTCATTATCTTGATTGTGAGGATGGTTTCATGAGTGTTATATCAAAATTTACCCGATTTAAGTATGTTCCACTTTAGGTATGTTCAGTTAGAATTGTCAATTATACCTCAGTAAGTCTGTTTACAAAAAAAGGAACGAAGTATTGATATATTCTACACCTTAGATGAACCTTAAAAACATGATGCTAAGTGAAAGAAGCCAGACACAAAGGCCACATATTATATGATTCCATTTATATGAAGTGTCCGGAATAGGCAATCCATAGAGATAGAAAGTAGATTAGTGGTTGCTGGGGCTTGTGGGGCAGGGAAATGGGGAATGACTACCAATGGGTATGGGGTTTCATTCTGGTTTGATGAAAATGTTCTGAAATTAGGTAGTGGTGTTGGTTGTACAATTCTGTGAATATACTAAAACCAGAGATTAAACATTTTTTTTCTCTTTTTTTGTTTTATCTTTTAATTTTAAAAATTATTTATTTTAAATTAATTAATTAATTTAAAATATTTATTTATTTATTTTTGGCTTTGTTGGGTCTTCGTCGTTGCACGCGGGCTTTCTCTAGTTGCGTTGAGCGGGGGCTTCTCTTCGGTCCGGTGTGCAGGCTTCTCACTGCGGTGGCTTCTCTTGTTGCGGAGCACGGGCTCAGTAGTTGTGGCTCGTGGGCTCTAGAGCGCAGGCTCAGTAGTTGTGGTGCACGGGCTTAGTTGCTCCGCGGCATGTGGGATCCTCCCGGACCAGGGCTCGAACCTGTGTCCCCTGCACTGGCAGCAGATTCTTAACCACTGTGCCACCAGGGAATTCCAGATTGGACACTTTT
>NW_006791954.1:5416382-5422710 GCF_000442215.2 Lipotes vexillifer | reverse complement strand
TCCCGTTGTGGAGCACAGGCTCCGGACGCGCAGGCTCAGCGGCCATGGCTCACGGGCCCAGCCGCTCCGCGGCATGTGGGATCTTCCCGGACTGGGGCACGAACTCATGTCCCCTGAATCCGCAGGCGGACTCTCAACCACTGCGCCACCAGGGAAGCCCCTGGACACTTTTAAATGGTGAATTTTATGGCATGTGGGTTATATCTCATAAAAGCTTTTATTTTTTTGGAAAGAGTGATAAGGTTGTTACAGACTGTTTTGTCCTCCACCTCCCTCTGCAATTCGTAGGCTGAAACTTCAGCCCCAATGTGATAGTATTAAGAGGAGGAGACTTCGGGGAAGTGATTATGCCATGAGGGTGGAGCCCTCCTGAATGGGAATTGCAGCCTATAAAAGAGACCCCAGAGAGCTCCCTTACCAGGTGAGGACACAGTGAGAAGGGAAGAGGGCTGTCTATGAACAAGGAATCGGGGCTCTCACCAGACACGGAACATGCCGGCATCTGGATCCTGGACTTCCAGCCTCCAGAACTCTGAGGAATAAATTTCTGCTGTTTATAAGCCATCCAGTCTATGGTATTTTGTTAGAGCAATCTGAACCGACTAAGACACCCCCTACTGGCTGTCTATTCTCAGCCAAACAGCCAGATCCTTCCTGTTAGAGCTTAAGTCAGGTGACATCACTCCTCTGATGTAAAGTCCTCCACTGTCTCAAATTAGGTCTAGCCCATTGGGCCCTGCTGTTACCTTTCCACCTCCCTCGTCTATAGTCCCCTTTGTTCATGTCATTTTAGCAACTGTGGCCTCCTTCTCTGGCCTCGAGTCTTTGCATTTGCTGTTGCTGCTTCGAACCCTCTGTTGGTGAATATTCTCCCCAGCTCCCTCCCTCCTTCAGCTCTGGACTTAAGTGACTCTTCAGTGAGAGCTTCCCTGACCACCCAAATATTTAAACTTGCAACCTACAGCCCACCCACCCCTCCCAGGTCCTCCTCCTGCTTCCTTTTCTTCTCCCAGCACTTTTCACATCATTTATGCTATGTGCTGTACTTGTTTATTATTTGTAGCTCTGCATTGCATGTGGGCCCTATGAGGGCAAAGGTCTTTGTTTTGTTTCACTGATGTGTCCCCAACACCTGTCACAATGCCTGGCACCGGGTGCTTGATAAATGCTGGTTGAATGCGCACCTATGTTCATAGCAGCACTATTCACAATAGCCAAGGCATGGAAACAACCTAAATGTCCATCAACAGATGAATGGATAAAGAAGATGTGGTACATATCTACCATGGAATACTACTCAGCCATAAAAAGAATGAAATAATGCCATTTGCAGCAACATGGATGCAACTAGAGATTATCATACTAAGTGAAGTAAGTCAGAAAGAGAAAGACAAATACCATATGACATCACTTATATGTGGAATCTAAAATATGGCACAAATTAACCTATCCACAAAACAGAAACAGACTCACAGACAGAGAACAGACTTGTGGTTGCCAAGGGGGAGGGGGAATGGGGGAGGGATGGAGTGAGAGTTTGGGGTTAGTAGATGCAAACTATTTCATATAGAATGGAGAAACATCAAGGTCTCACTGTATAGCACAGGGAACTACATCAAATATCTTGGGATAAATCATAATGGAAAAGAATGTAAAAAAGAATGTATATATGTGTATAACTGAGTTACTTTGCTGTGCAGCAGAAATGAACACATTGTCAATCAATTATACTTCAATAATAAATAAATATTTGTTGAATGAATAAGGAGTAGAAGGTAAGTTAGGGGGACGAGAAGAGCTGAGATGAAAGAAGAAATGAAGACAACAAATATTAAGGTTGTTCAAGATTATGACCATAAAAAATGGCCGTGGATCTTAGATGCCCCATCTTTTTATCCAAAGCCTCTGGTCTGAGCCACCTTTAACAACCTGGCAGAAGTGCCCTGGAGTGTGGATGGGAGGAGAAGAGAGGAAGAGGGAGCAGGGGCCAGGTGGGCAAGGGTTGGGAGGGGTCTGGTTCCACAGGGGAACCACTTACTTCCCAGCCAATGAGGGGGCTGCATTTGAGCCACTGTTTCAGAAACAACGTAACTAGTGCAGACTGTTCCTTTGATAAACTGGCAGATGAATCCCCATGGGGGTATGCAGGATTTGGGGAAGGGGAGGTGAATTGGCTCCGGGGTTCACTCACCAATCAGGGATAAGAAACACAGGCTCCTGAGGAGAGAGGCTGCCACTGCAGGGGGGTGGGTATGAATGGGCTGTGAAGGTGGAGGTGTGGGTTGAGATGCAAAATACGACGCAGTTAATGATTTCTCCTCTCCCACGGCCCCACGGCCCAGACCACTTCCATTTTTCGCAGTCATGGCTCCCTGTTTGTTTCTTTCAGAGAACTCCCCACACTCTGTAACTACCTTACTTGTTCTCTTGTTTATCTGCCTCCCCTTCTAGACTCTAAACTCCAGGAGAGCAGGGATCTAGTTTCCCTTGTTCCCTGGTCTAGCCTGAGAGTCTAGCACAGTGCCTAGTATATATAGTAGGTGCTCAAGAAATATTTGTCAAAGGAATGAATGAACCCGGACAGAAGGAAATACTCTAATCACACTGTTTCTCCAGTGGACTGCTGGGGATGGGGCACTCTGATCCTCCTTCCTGAGTTGTGCCTCTTGTTCCAGGCTGTGTCATGGACACCTGGCCCCCAAAGCACGCTGTCAGCACGAAGAGCCTCTGTCCCAGGGGCATACCTTGGGCACAGCCTCTGTCCTGGGCTCCGGCTTTGAGTGGTGGCGGTAGGAAAAGGGCTCCTGGAATACCTTAGCTAGGATAGGGGTATGAGTGAGAGAGATGGGTTAGAGATGGAGTCATGTGGATGGGGGTCGGGTGGGTGGGAGGATAGACTCACAACAATCTAGAAGAGAGAATGAGGCCTCAACAGCAGAAGGGCTGAAAAGGAGGTGGCACATTTGAGAACTATTTAGGAGGTAAATTAAGCAGGATTTGGCGATTGACGGTATTGAAGAGAAGGAAATTGGGGCACCAAGAATAATCCCAAGGCTTTAAAAGAATCAGTGCCGCAGCCATTTCTTTTTGGCCTGTACGTTCCTCCGGTCCAAAGGCACAGAAACGGCCACTGGACTCCTCTGCCGCTCCACAGTTCATTCAGGACTTACGGCGACCCTCACAGGTATCCCGTCACGTGCTGCGCTCTGAGGAACACGCTCCCTGTGTTGAAGGGGCGCACGTCTGGTCTCGGAGACAGACACAGTGTGACCACTGCGGCCGTCGCATAAAGGATGCTCTGGGGCCGAGAAGGACGGGGTCGGATGAGTCTTTACGCGGAGACACCTAAGTGGGGTCTCCCGGAAGAACAGGTGTTTGCTACCGTGGTATGAGGTGGGCAAAGTGAATGAGGGCGGAGGTAAAGCACTAGGAAAGGCAATAAAACGACTTAAGAAATAAGAAAGAGGTCTGTCAAGCGGCTGGAACACCGGGGGTGTGAGCGCCGGGATCATGATGTCCCAGACTGGGCAGCGCGTGGAGGCCGTACAGGAGTTTGGATTTATCTCCCAGCCCACGCGGGAGAGACACAATACGGCCCCAACTTACAGGTCAGATCCAGGGAAGGCAGCCGAAAAGCCTCTGGCTGGAGTGGAGCGAGGGGGTACCCCCAGTTAGGGACTTCCAAGTCCCTGTACCCGAAACCCTGGGAAGCGGCGGCTTTGGGCAAAACCATTCTCTGGAGGTGGAGAGGGGAGAGCAGGCCAGCACTCGGAGTCCAAGTCCGCTGAACCAGCTGCAACTCCACTCGCCTCTTCTCCTCGCTCTTCTCTTAGTTTTCCACTCTGTTTCGTCTCATGAGCTCGCCTCCTGAGCGCCCGCCAGTGCCGGGCACCACCAGTTGCTCCTCGGCCGCCCCCTCCCGCGCGTGGTACGGTCCGGCGGGCGCGCATCCAGGCACAGGTTATAAAGGCCCTGCTGCAGCAGCCGACTGCGGACTCAAGATGCGTCCGAAAGAGTTGGGGCAGGGTTCAGCCGGCGACGGGCCGGGACCCGGCGATCCGGCAGCAGTCACCCCAGCTCCTCCGCCCGCAGCCAATCCCGCTCCAGAACCCTCCGCCGAGCCTGAACCCGCTCCTGTGCAGGTACCGGCGGCAGGACAGGCAGCAGGATCCGGATCCGCAACCGTCTCGGGACCCTCAGCGGGAGCTCGCCCGGCCTCCAAGGCTGGATCGGAGGCAGGAGTCCAGCGCGCGTCCGCATTCTCGGCAGTCCGGGGGAATGCCCAGTCCGTGCCCGACAACTCGGACGCGCCGTGGACTCGCTTCATATTCCAAGGTCCATTTGGCCCCCGGGCCGCTGGCTCGGGGACTGGAAAGGCAGCGGGCATCTGGAAGACTCCGGCTGCCTACATCGGCCGGCGGCCTGAGGTGTCGGGCCCCGAGCCCTCCTCCTTTATTCGGGAGCTGGAGGAAGGTAAACTGGGTCCCCGGACCCCCGGAGCAGGTGGGACTAGGGCAGCAGCAGGGAGGATGGGCCCCCGTCGGGTCCGGGCGCCCGGTCCCCTCTGGCACTCAGTCCCACCCCTTCGCCCACCCTTGCGAAGTCATGGTCTGCGGCGCCTCTCCGGTCCCCTTTCCCCCACCTCCTTCTCCCCTTCTCTCGTTCCCTATTTCCGTCGGTGGGTAAGATCCCTGGGGCTCGCGCTCCCCTGTCCCCCTCTTCACGCCTGTTGCTGCAGCAGATCTGCGCACTCTCAGTGCCCCCTTCCCGAGGCTACCGCAGGGCCAGGAGAGGGGCGGGGGGCAGCGGGAGGGCGCTGCCCGGTGCACTCTGAGCCTGCGCTGGCCCGCCGCGCCAGCGACGGGGAGGTGGGTGGGCAGAGGGGAGGTTTTGCCAACCTCCTGGCTGCTGGGGTCAAGATCGGGCTTCCCCCGCTGCCCCCAAACAATCTTGGGGGTGGGCGGAGCCTCAGACAGATGCTGCCTCTCCTCTTCCCTCCGAGCTGTAGGACTGGGATCTCCTTACCCCTCCCAGGCCCCTCCAGAAAAAACAAACCATCAATCAAACAAACAAACAAAAGTCCAGTTGGCGCTGGGAGCAGGGAAGGGAGTACTGATTACTGGGGGTATGGAGAGGATATTGGGGGCAGCAAGGGAACTCAGTCTTCTCCCTTGTTGCTGATCCTTGCTGTTGAGGGCAGGAAACAGTAGGGTGGCAGGTAGCATGTGCCCCCTTTTTCCTGATGCGGCTTCCCGCTTTCTCTTGCAGCGCTGTGTCCTGACCTACACCCACCAGTCAAGTAAATCACTCAAGAAGATGTCAAAGTGATGTTAAGTTTGCTAGAGGAGGTGTGTGCTGCCTTCCCTACCCGGGACAGCCCCAGCTTTAGCCAGGCTCCCGTTTTAATTATGTCTGTAGGGGTAGGAGTGTTCCTGCCTGGCTACCTCTCTGGGCGCCAAGCTGGAGGTCCCTCTTATGGAAGACAGGTAGATGTGGGATGTCCAGGCTGCAAGAGCTCTTAGCACCATCCGGTCTGATCTCTTTTTCCATGGGGGAAACTGAGTCAGGTCCCACAGTGGGTTCATGGCAGGCTCTTGTCTAGTACCTTGGAGAACTAGGGGATGGAGAGGGTCTCCAGTAGTGGCCTAGCTTTCCTCTGGACGCTAGCTCCTCCCATCTGTCTGGGAGATCCCAGAAACCAGGAACATATTCCCCATGGATGGGGGTCCCTCTGCAGAGAGAGCGGGACCTAAACACGGCAGCTCGCATCGGCCAGTCCCTGGTGAAACAGAACAGTGTTCTGACAGAGGAGAACAGCAAGCTGGAAGCCATGCTGGGCTCGGCCAGGGAGGAGGTACCTGGGTGGGGAGGGCAGCGGGAGGCGTATCTCAGGCCGGCCTCCATCCCACTGTGCTGGGATCTGTGCCCGCCCCTGCCCACAGCCCGCCCCAGGGTTTCTCTTCCTCCTGCCAGATTGTACATCTCAGACACCAGGTGAGCCTGCGGGATGACCTCCTCCTGCCAAATCCTAACCACTGGACCACCAGGGAACTCCCCGCAAGTGTCCTGCCTTTGCACCTGGGCAGCCCCTTCTCCGAGCCTCAGTTTCCTTGTTCGCAAGGAAACCATGTACCTGCCACTGGGGTTGCTGGAGCTAACTGAGACCACCGCGGTCAGCCTGGGGTGGGGGAGCCCTGGGTGGGCTGGGAACTGGGTCCCCCGAGCCCCTGCACCCCGACTCCCACCACTCCCTCCCCTAGGACTCCTCTGACAGAGTCGGAGTCACACCACTGCCCGCAGCTGGAGGCCCTGCAGGAGCGGCTGCGGC
>NW_006791954.1:5412085-5416002 GCF_000442215.2 Lipotes vexillifer | reverse complement strand
GGGGGGGGGGGGGGGGGGGGGGGGGGGGGGGGGGGGGGGGGAGGGCGTGCCCGTGGGCAGGGGGTGTTGACGCCCCTGCCCCTTCCTCTCTCCCCCTCTCCAGGTCTCTCAACTCGATGACCTTGAGGAGGAGGGACAGATGTTCATCCTGGATTGTGTGGAGCAGTTTTGTACGTGAACTTGTAACTGGGGGTAGGGGGCGCTGTCCAGAGGAGCAGAGACAAGCACCCGGGATTTGGAGTCTGGAGCCTTGAGTTCATGTCACAGCTCTGACACCTCCTGCTGTGTTAGCTTGGACAAGTTCCTTAGCCTCTCTGAAACTTCATCTTTAGAATGGGGGTTAATAATCTTGGCCCTGCTGACCTCTCCAGGGGATACAGCTGAGGAACTGCTTTGTGCAAACCGTAAAGAGCTGTATGGATGCTATGGGGCTCCTCTAAGCTTGTCTCCTTTTGTTATTTGAGAAGGGGGAGGGAGGGGGCTGGGAGCGAGGAATGGAGGGAGCCATGAACTGCCAGAGACCAGGCCCCCCCTCCCTCCTCAGGCACTGCATTATTAGGCAGAGGCTGTGCCTGGCACTGTGTGGTCCTGAAGATGAGTGAGGCACAGCTTTTGTCCCTGAGGAGCTCAGGCCTAGCTGGGGAGATGCATACTCAGGGTGGCAACAGATGAACTCGTGCTGTTCTGCTCACCCCAAACCTGGCCTTCCTTCCCCCTGGGTTCCCTGAATGGTCTCCCCTGGTCCCAGGCCCCCGGAGTAGGAGCCGGTCCCCACATTCTGTTGCTTCTACGTCCTAGGAAAGGCTCACGTCTCTTTCCTTTTCCCACCCCAGCTGCCTCTAGCCCAGGCCAACTCTTAACTGGTCTCTCTGCCTCCACTCCTACCCTTCCAGGCCCTTCTGCACACAGCGCAAAGGAGTTTTCTAAAACCAAATCTATGTCACTCCCCTGCCTAAAACACCCAAATAACTCCCCTTTGGCCAAAGGATAAGCCCCACCCTCCCTACCCCAGCCCTAGTGATCTGGACCCTGCCAGCTGCCCCAGCCACTCCCTCCTGGTGTCCTCTGGGCCTCTCCACACCCTGCCTGGGCCCTGTCTTCCCTTCTGCTGGGCGAGCCCCATTTCCCCGGGGAGGTCCTAGCATCTCAGACCTCGCCAGGCTGGCCTGGGTGCGGCAGCTGTGACCCCCGATGCACCCTTTACGCTTGCTGCATCCTAGTCCATAATATGCACTATTGTGATTTCTTTTTCCCGCAGTCTCCACACTAGTCTTGAGCTCAGTGTGGGCTGAGGCCAGGTCTTGCTGACTGCTTGTCCAACACCCTGCTCTGTGTCAGTCAGTAAATGTTTATTGAAAAGAAGACCCGAGTGAGGGATACTAAGCCCTGTGGAACCTCGGGTACTTGGCGCGAGCTGAGGGGTGCAGGTGGACAGAGGCACCTGGGAGACTGAGGGCCCAGGGAACCAGGGCTGACCTCTCCTCACTCCTCCCCAGCGGAGGCCAGCCAGCAGATGGCCGAGCTGTCGGAGGTGCTGGCACTCAGGATGCAGAACTATGAACAGCAGCAGAGGGAGGCTGCCCAGCTGCGGGCCCAGGTCATGAAGCTGCAGCAGTGCTGCCAGGCGGTGCGTCGGGGTGTGTGCGGGGCTCCTTGCTCCTGTCATGGCCGCATGGGACCCACACCTCCTTCTCCCTGCCCCCACCCCATGGAGCTCAGAGGCCCAAGGCCCCTCTCTGTGTCAGAGTCAGTGTTGGAGGAGACATCAGAGAGCGCCTCATGCTGTCCCCTCATCCCAAGTTGGGGACCGAGCCCAAAGAGAGACACAGGGTGTTCCAGGAAACAGGCCACGTGACTCCCCACGTTCTTTGGCCTTATTCCATGTGACTTCTTTTTTAAAGAGCTGCCAGAGACTCACTGATGAGCCTGGGAAGACTTGCCAGAAGCAGGGTGTGCGCGGGAGCGGGGAGGTCTGGGGTGAAGTTCACTGGTCTTGGGTCCTTCCAGTATGGGGCTGAGGCTGAGAAGTTGCAGCAGCAGCTGGCTTCGGAGAAAGAAATCCAGATGCAGCTCCAGGATGAGGTGAGGCTACTCTGAGCTCCTGGGGGACCTGGGACCCTTGGGCAGCTGCCTGGCTCTCCTGAGAGGACAAGCTCCTTGCAGCAGGGACTGGGTCTGTCCTTTCCATACCCTCAGGCTCTGGCACAGGGCCTGGCAGGTGGCAGTTCATTTGGGGTCTGAGTGGAGTGGAGTCCGGGGATCACCCTGCATATCATTATGGGGGTCTAGAGTCTGGGCCTCTTGCCTCTTTGCCCAGGCTTCCCCGCCCCCTGGGGAGAGAGTGGGCAAGGCGTCTGGGCTGGGTGTGCCTGCGTCCCAGCAGAGCATGTGGGCGGGTTCCCAGCTGCAGGACCTACGGGAGTACTCTGAGTGTGGGAGCATGCTGACTGAGGCCCAGGAGGAGGTGAAGACCCTCCGCCAGCAAGCCCCGGCGTCCACTGGCTCTGTCACCCGCTACACGCACACTCTACCTCTGGTGAGGCCCCCTGGCTGCCTGCCTTTTACCTCTGTGCGATCTGTGTCTATCCGCAGTCCTTTCCTGTGCCTGGGGGTACGGGTGGGGGGTTCTGTGGGGATCTTCTGGTGATGTCCCCCATCTCCACCATAGGAGGCACTTCCTGATTTCCAGGAGACCCTGGCTGAGGAGCTCAGAACGTCTATAAGGAGGATTATCTCAGACCCTGTGTTTTTTATGGAAAGGTGCACTCTGGGCCCCAGACATTTGCCTGCCCTGCACTCACTCTTGCCTACCTGGTAGGCAGCAGCCTTTCTGGTAGTGGGAGGGGGTTCACCCCACACCCCCGCTCTGACCTCCCTCCCCCACCCCTCCCCCCCGGGGTGCCCCTCCTCCTTCCCCATTGGTCCTCGGCCCCTTCCACTCAACACCTTTCCTCTGTGCACACGTTCTGGGTGTATCATTTCTCCCTGGGATTTTTCTGCATGATGGAGTCCCAGGGATTTCGCACTTTCAGCTTCCCGTTGCCTCGGGACAGTGAAGGCCCTTTTCTATGTTGAAGGAATTATGAAGTGACTCCAGAGGAGACCTCAGATCTGGGGTACGCCGACCAGGAGCTTCCCCTTCACCTGCCCTCACCTTTTTAAAAAAATATATATTTTTTGGCTGTGTTGGGTCTTTGTTGCCGCGCAGGCTTTCTCTCCTTGCGGCGAGTGGGGTCTACTCTTTGTTGCGGTGTGTGGGCTTCTCATTGCGGTGGCTTCTCTTGTTGAGGAGCACGGGCTCTAGGTGCATGGGCTTCAGTAGTTGTGGTGCATGGGCTCAGTAGTTGTGGCTCGTGGGCTCTAGAGTGCAGGCTCAGTAGTTGTGGCACATGGGCTTAGTTGCTCTGCGGCATGTGGGATCTTAGTTCCCCAACCAGGGCTTGAACCCGTGTCCCGTGCGTTGGCAAGCGGATTCTTAACCACTGCGCCACCAGGGAAGTCCCCACCTGCCCTCACCTTTCAGCAGCCAGACAGCCCCCTGCAGCTGGTTCTGTGGCCGTACCACCCTGGAGAAGCCCCTGCTCTCGGGCCGGCTGGGCTAAGAGTTGTTCTGGGAAGGAGCTGCCCCCTTTGCCTTCAAATTTTGTCCCATGGGTGGCCATCTGATTTGAGGCTTCTCCAAGTCGGGGCTGAAGCCTTCCCTTCACCTGACCAGGGGCTGAGAGGCGAATGGGCACTGGCCTAGGAGCTGGAAACAACTGGGACTGAGTCCCAGCTTGATCCCTTTACTGGCTGTGTGTCCTTGGGAAAGTCACTTGACCTGTCTGGGCCTTACTGAAATGGATTTGTTCCTATGGTAACTAGATGTGGGATGGGTTGTGAACGTTAAATAATGAAGGAGGGGGGCAGAGGGGATG
>NW_006791954.1:5408839-5412075 GCF_000442215.2 Lipotes vexillifer | reverse complement strand
CTGCTGGTCTGTTCCGTGCAGCGGGGTGGGGTTTCTAGGGGAAGGCAGGGCCTAGGCAGTGTTGGTGACCATTCTTCTTTCTACCAGGGTCATGGGCTGGGTATTTGAAGCCTTGAGGCTGGTACCCAGCTGCCCTCTCCCCTGGCTGGGACAGAACTGGGGAGTAACCATCAGGGGCTGTGTGCAGACCGGGGCGGAGAGCAGGAGCCCCAGTGGCTGGAGATGCCCTGGGGGGAGTGAAGAGGGGTGGCTCTGGCTTTGGGGGGTTAGGGAAGGACTTTCCTGTCTCCCTGGCCAGCTATGAGCTGCACTACAGTGAAGATCGAGAGCGGCAGCAGGGGCTTGAGGCAGAGGAAGGGCTGATGTCGGCTGAGGACTTCGCGCCTGCGGAGGAGTTGGTGCCTGAGGAGGAGCTGGGGGCCACAGAAGAGGCGCTGCCAGCTGACGAGGGGGTGACGGAAGAGGCAGAGCTGGTGTCTGAGGAGGCTGAGGCCTGGGAGGAGGTGGAGCCCTGCACAAGTGTGCATGTGCGGAGGAGGCAACGCGGATGAATGTGGTCACGTCAGCCCTGGAGGCCAGCGGCTTGGGCCCCTCGCACCTGGACATGAAGTATATCCTCCAGCAGCTGGCCAACTGGCAGGACGCCCATTACAGCAGCTGAGGCAGAAGATGCTCCAGAAAGGTGAGTGCTCCCGTGGGGGCCTCCCTCCGGCCAGCCGGACAAGCTGCAGATCGTCAAGCCGATGAAAGGTGAGGGTAGGTGAGCCCCCCAAACGCTCACTTACCCCAGCCTGGCCCCACCCAGCGTGCTGATTTGCATGGACTTTGCATATCATTTACGTAGGCACCTCAGGTCCCCCTCAGTGGGAACTGTGGCCCCAATGCTTATTTACGTGGAGTTTGCATAGGATTCCAGATCTTCACCCTTTTTGCTCCTGGGGCTGGGCCGGGGGTCAGGGCACGGACTGTAGCCCCTCACTGCGTCTCAGCTTCCTGTCTCGGCCCGCCCCCTTCCTGTGTCCCCCACCCCCACCTCCCCCATCCCCAAGGCTCCCCAACCCTGCAGCAGGGGCAGCAGCAAAAACAAACATGGGGGGCGGGGTCGTGGAGCAGCAGCTGGGGGCGCCAACCCAGGACTTTCGGAGGCTGGAGGACGAAAGGGCCAATCACCCTCTCAGGGCCTGGGAGGAAGAGGGGCCTTCTGGGGCCACCCAGGCCATTAGGACGAAAGCCTCTGCCAGCAAGGGCCACAGTTGGACCAGTCCCCTGGGTGAGTCTGAAGGTGGGCTAAGGGCTCCTACAGGGTGATGGGGGGCGGTTAAGGTCTCCTCTCCCCAGCTGGAAGCCCCAAAGGTTGGGGAGTAACATCTGCTGAGTACAGGCCTTGTGCTAGGCCGTGAGAACCCTGCCTTGAGGAGTTCACGGAGATATCAAAGATGATTTAGTGATGCGAATTATCTTCTCTAATCCTCACACCCCTGTAGGTACGTATTATCCCCATTTGGAGAGGAAACGGAGGTTCAGAGAGCAAAATAATTTGTTCAAGGCCACTGAACCCGTTTTCTTCACTGCTATGCCATAACAACTTCCCTGACCCATCCCTCCCCTCTAACCCTGTCCTGGTGCCTTCTTGGCCTTCTGGGTGAGCTGTGAAGTTTATAACCTATTGGCAGCCTCACCATTATATCTGATCTGCTCTGACTCTGATGGCCGTTTGGTCACTGCTGGGTGGCCTCATCGGGCTCGCCATGTAAGGTTGTGCAGGTTGTAAACTGAATGGTGACGTCTATGGCTGGGCATTGGACAACCTGCATAACTCTCGATGGTGGCTGTCTCTTTCTGATGTAGCTGACCAGGCGTAGCCCCTGCCTGCTGCCCAGGCCAGACCTGTGGTCCTCAGGCCCCCAGTTCACGTCCACCCCCTTCTTTTCCAGGCTTTGCTGTTTCCCAGCAGCCTGCAGAGGCCCCACAGACAGCCTGAGGCCCCTCCTTCCACTGCCTGGCCAAAGCCCCACCCTCCCCAGACCTCCCTTCCCTTGCTCAGAAACCGGACCCCCGATCTGTCACCAGCCCACCCGCTGTCCTGATGAACCTGGGCCGGAACTTGAGGGCCCAAGCCTTGACCGTCTTCTGGGACAGGCTGAAGGAACCCCGGCCCTCGTTCTGCAGCTGGTGCAAAAGCTGTGGCTGCTGGGCCTGGATCACTTGGTGGCCCCGGGGGCGTAAGAAGCCCAGGGGGAGGCCCACCAGCTACCAGACTCGGTTCTGAGCTGGGGCAGGGCTCAGGCCCGGGGTGTAGGAAGTTGTTTTGAGCACCTTGCTC
Organism: Lipotes vexillifer; assembly: GCF_000442215.2. Taxonomy (NCBI): domain Eukaryota; kingdom Metazoa; phylum Chordata; class Mammalia; order Artiodactyla; family Lipotidae; genus Lipotes; species Lipotes vexillifer. The sequence goes on along the minus strand of NW_006791954.1, from coordinate 5,409,752 downwards.
ACTACATGCCCCTCACCCCTTGACCCCCAAGTCAAAGGTGGCTTCCCAGTCCTTGGTGACTTTTAGGGACCTGGTCGTCGTTCCTGGTTCTTAGCTCTTTCTTCTCAGTCCCTAATTGCTGTGTGTAACCAGAAGCATCTGTCTGTGTGGGCGAGGACTCCCTCTGCCCGGGATGGGGGTGCAGGGCTCCCTCCCCTCCCCTCCACTCCCCACCTCCCCACCTGTGGCCTGTGAGTGTCCAGGCTCCCTCCCAAGGCCCTGTCACTCCCCATGACGTCCTCTCCTCAGTGCCCCTTGTTTCCTTGTTCTAGATGTTTCGCCCTTTCCCACCCTTTACCCATAAACACCTGGAGTCGGGGGCTCAGGGCCCCGTCGGTATCTGCCCACCTCCCCACAGTGCTTCTCATGCTTCTGTTGCTTGTCAGCCCATGTACGTGCCGGTGAAGGAAGCAAAGGACCTGTGCGCTACCTGGCCCAGCCTCTGCTGTCTTTCTCAAGGAGTCTCTGCTTTCTTTTTCAAGGAGTGCACGTGTGTGTGTGTGTGTGTGTGTGTGTGTGTGTGTGTGTGTGTGTGTGCGCAATGTGTGCGTGTGCATGTGCACTTTGGTGGGGCAAAGCTGTGGAGAGAGGATGGGTTCCAGTAGTGAATTATGTGCCAGGGGCTTTGATTAAACACATAATCATTTCAACAACCCCTGGGGGGGTGGGTGGGTGATCTGATAAATTGTCGTCAGGTGATGAAACTGACACCTAGGCAGGTGAAGTGACCCTCCCAAGAGTGGAACAGCTGGTTGTGGAGCTGGGATTTGAACCCAAACCCTCAGGCCTCCAGAGCCCATGCTTGGGCAGGCCCCCTTCCCTGATCCTTTCTGTTCCTGGGATCCTGACTCAGTGCCTGGCTGCGAAGGGTAAA
>NW_006791954.1:5406432-5408829 GCF_000442215.2 Lipotes vexillifer | reverse complement strand
GGAATGAAGCCGCCACTGTCTTAGGCAGAGGTCCCCCGGAACAGCATGTGAAAACAAGTCGTTTATGCTGTTAAATGAGGCTGTTGGACTGACTCTTGCCAAGGCAGGATTCTCAAACATGCAGGCAGAGAGGGACAGAAAACAGTATGAGATCAGAGGGTCCCGGAACTTGTGTTATGAGTCTGGCTTGATATGTTCAATTTCCAGTTGAGAGTTTATCATTTTGGAAAATAAGAGCTCGATTCTCAGAGCGGTTTAGTCACCTTCTAATTCTTGGTGTTTCTAGAGCATTGATAACAAAGATTTCAGTCATGAAAAAAAAAAACAAACCCAAGTAGTTTATTTAGAAGATGATCCCAGGAAGCACTCTTGGTGGGGGAGTGGGGAATTGAGAACAGAAGGAAGCTAACGAAAGGGAGTTTTAGGCAACAGAGACTCAGTCCTACCGGGGAACCCTGGGAGGGAGTGTAGCCCGTTGCAACTCAAAGTGTAGTCTGTGGACCAGCATCATTAACATCTCCTGGGAGTTAATCAGAAATGCAGAATCTCAGGTCCCACCCAACACCTATATTGTCGGAATCTGCATGTTGACAAGGTCCCCAGGACCTTGACCTTCAATGCATATTGAAGTCAGAGATGCACCAATCTAGAACCCATTTCAGTTACCCCATCCAAGGGGCGAGGAAGCTGGGGCAGGCATCCTCCAAGTTTCGTTTGTCATTAGCTGAGGTCTGCTCCTGGGGTTTTTAACTCACTGGTGCTCTGGCCTCTCCACACATACGCTGGGGAAAAGCCCCCTGGCAGACACTAACTGTGCTTGTCATGGACCATGGTCAGCGTGTGCTAGAATGGTGAGTGCCGAGGATGCGGGCAGGTCACTGACAGTCTGCTACAGTCCACCCTTTGTGCCACTCAGATGCACTCAAGCCCCATGTGGAGTTCACTCTGGCCTGGCATTGCTTCTTTAAGATGGCGGCTGGTCACAGTGTCTTAGAAAGAAGAATTACGCCTGGAGGATGAATGGCATAAGCTGTGGTCCTCAGCTGCAATTGGTCCTGAATCCCTAGATGATTCTTCTCATCTCCTTCCTCTGCCATGCATCCTATATTCCCCTCTTCCTTGGTCAGCACTTCAGCTGGTCCAGGTTGCTTTCCTGGTGAAGTCACCTAGATCTTCACTCCTGAGAGGTCTGAACACTTGGTCATCGGCCCTGGTCAGGCTCTTGTTACTGCAACTGCCTGTTTATGGTTATTGCCAGGCAGGAAGTCCCAAGACGCACCTCAGTGAATCCCCCTGAGTTCCAGACCCTGAATACTCCTTCCCGCCCCCATTATGAGGCAGTGATCCTAACCCCTCATGTTAATCAGAATCAGTAACCCCTGCTAATAATTGACCTTTCTTTGCCTGATGATCTAATGACATGAACCAAAAATGGCCAGGCAGCCCCTATAACTATAATTTTTTTTTTTTTTTTTTTTTTTTTTTTTTTTTTTTTTTTTTTTTTTGCTTTTTTTGTTTTTGGCCGCTCTGTGTGGCTTGCAAGATCTTAGTTCCCTGACTAGGGATCGAAACTGGGCCCCCTGTAGTGGAAGCACAGGGTGCTAACCACTGGACCACCAGGGAATTTGCAAGCCCCTATAACTTTAGGTTTAGGAGAACCTTTACTGTTTTCCCTGGTGGAAGCATCTTTCCCCAGGAACCAGGATTTCTAGTCCGGGAGTGTCTAGAATCGTGGGGACGGGAAGCACAAATTTCTGAGGTGGGCCACTGGCAATGGTGGTCACAGGGACCACTTCCACTCTCCCCCTAGGTTCCCGGACCCACGTGTTCTGGCTTTCAGGGACAAAGCATTGTTTGAGAACCTCTGGCTCAAAGTATATCCTGCACCCCACCCTCCAGGGTGCATCCCCAAGTTAGTGCCTTAGCTGCGCCTTTAATTCCAACATTCTTTTAGGCCTGCGGTCTCTGGGTCACATGGTGTCTGGTAGGACAAGTGGATCCCATGGTCATGTGCTCATTGCTGCACCTCCTTCACTATAAAGCAGGTCCCTTGTCTGAGGTCCTGTTTTTTTATTTTTAAATTTTTTTTTAACTTAACATCTTTATTGGAGTATAATTGCTTTATAATGTTGTGTTAGTTTCTGCTGTATAACAGTGAATCAGCTATATATATGTATATATCCCCATATCCCCTCCATCTTTCATCTCCCTCCCACCCTCCCTATCCCACCCCTCTGGGTGGACACAAAGCACCGAGCTGATCTCCCTGTGCTATGAGGCTGCTTCCCACTAGCTATTTTGGTAGTGTATATATGTCAATGCTACTCTCTCACTTCATCCCAGCTTACCCTTCCCCCTCCCCGTGTCCTCAAGTCCATTCTCTACATCTGCGTCTTT
>NW_006791954.1:5405176-5406387 GCF_000442215.2 Lipotes vexillifer | reverse complement strand
TTTTTAATTCCATATATATGTGTTAGCATACGGTATTTGTTTTTCTCTTTCTGACTTACTTCACTCTGTATGACAGACTCTAGGTCCATCCACCTCACTACAAATAACTGTTTCATTTCTTTTTGTGGCTGAGTAATATTCCATTGTATATATGTGCCACATCTTTATCCATTCATCTGTCGATAGACACTTAGGTTGCTTCCATGACCTGGCTATTGTAAATAGTGCTGCAATGAACATTGTGGTACACGACTCTTTTTGAATGATGGTTTTCTCAGGGTATATGCCCAGTAGTGGGATTGCTGGGTCGTATGGTAGGTTTATTTGTAGTTTTTTAAGGAACCTCCATACTGTTCTCCATAGTGGCTGTATCAATTTACATTCCCACCAACAGTGCAAGAGGGTTCCCTTTTCTCCACACCCTCTCCAGCATTCGTTGTCTGTAGATTTTCTGAAGATGGCTATTCTGACCAGTGTGAGGTGATATGAGGTCATGTTTTATGGGATCCTGTGATGGCATGTCACACACTGTACGTCCTTAGATGCTCTGTCGTCCTGTAGTGCTGGGGGAGGCACTGCGGGCAGAAGGGAAAGCCTACATTCAGAACGTGAACCACTCCCCACCAGGATGGTTCAATGCCCCTTCTAGGGTGGAAGGTGTCTGATGGAATCAATTTACCAAGTGGCTTGTTGGTCCCCTAAGGGCGTGGTCCCATAGCCAGGGCTCAGAAATGGCCTCTGCTGCTCACAAGTCAGATGTGCAACAGAGGTAGTAGCTGGATTGACTATCGGTTCCATGCCTGACCTCTGTCTCTGGCACCATGGTCACTTGATTCATGGGCCCACAGTGCAAGTAGGGAGTGGCCAAAGACTGCACCTAGCTGACCTCCATTGGGTGAGACATCCTGACCACCTGGTCGTTTCAGTGGATGCTCTCGGGTGGGCACTGATGTGAGACACGAAAGTCCACAGGCCCTGTGCCGCCCTCCATGGATCTATCTACTTGCCTCTTTCCCAGATGTCTTCGTCTCGGAATTTCTAGTCTTTCTCTTGCATGTCCCCTGACCTATCTGCTGCCGCCTGGAGTTCTGTGTGTGTTCTTCCCCCAAACCGCCTCTCCCTCCACGCCAAGTGGATGCCCAGGTCCAGAACGTGAAGCTCTACCCACCTGAAAGACTGCCCTTCACCACCGTCTTCCAGGGCCACCCAGA
>NW_006791954.1:5402249-5405166 GCF_000442215.2 Lipotes vexillifer | reverse complement strand
AGTGAGCCGTGGTGCAGCAGCAGTTCATTTTCAGTTTTTACCAGCTTATCAAGTCTACCCCCTCGTGAACCAGGCCTGAATTTTTCCTCCTGTATGAGCTGGCCATAGGGAACCTCCAGTGAAGCTATAGGAGTTAGCCGAGGAAGAGGCACTGGTGCAGTAGGCGTAGGTGGCCTGGGGGTGTGGGTGACTGACTAACTTGTTTGTGCCCTCTGGCCTTCCTCAGGCCCAATCTCAAGTGTACCATTTCATCCTAAACTGAATCACTGCTTGGCCCATCCAACCTTATGACTTGGTGAGTCTGAAAACACCCAGCTCATGGTGGGCAACTCTGATTGCATAGTAACTTAATATCCAGTGGTCAAGTGCTCATTCCCTACTAGGGCCCAGTAGCATGCTGGGAGTGGCTTTTTTAAACAGTAAATAATTCTCTTCTGTAGATAGCATGCCCTTGACTCTAGAACAGGGGTCAGCAAACTACGACCCATGGGCCAAATCTGGCCCGTCACCTGTTTTTGTTTGGCCTGCAAGCTAAGAATGTTTTTTATAGTTTAAATGGGTACACTTTAAATGGTTATTTGAGCACCTATGCAATGTCCTTGATTTTGCCGCTTGGCCTGCAAAGCCTAAAATATTTTCCATCTGGCCCTTTAAAAAAAAGCTTGCCAGCCCTAGGGGTCTGCACTGCAGTTCTCTTATTGGGACTCTTCCCAGAGACGTCACATGAAATTCTTGTCCAACACAGATATTTCTAGCACTGTGGGATCTGTAGCATCACAATTACTGAGATTCCTTTTAAAAAAATTTTATTTTATTTTGGAGTATATTTGATTAACAATGTTGTGTTAGTTTCAGGTGTACAGCAGAGTGATTCAGTTATACATGTACATGTATCCATTATTTTTCAAATTCTTTCCCCGTTTATTGCAGAGTATTGAGCAGAGTTCCTTGTGCTATACAGTAGGTCCTTCACAATTACTGAGATTCTTATCTGTAGTGAATTAGAATGGGATCCGGGTGGATGAGGGTGCATTGGCTTATCAATTGCTTCAGTGCTTGAGAGATAAGAGCAATGATTATTATGACTGTGGAGTTGCTTGGCTATTGTTAATCATCAGAGAATCTCTAAAGGAGGAAAATGTTAGGCTCAGGTCAGCCAACCATTCACTCAGGATATGGTATGAAAGTCAAATGGCCTCCATTGCAACAAAGGGAAGATTGCATTGGAAATCTGGACCAAGACCTGATTGTAAGAGTGCAGAGTAACAAAGGAGGCTGAAAGCAGCACCCCAAAAGTCTCCTCTGCTGAAGTCCTAGAATGAAAGGAATGGGACCATGACACCCATGGGTGGAACATTTGAGGAGATGCCCTTAAGAATCTTTTTTTTTTTTTTTTTTTTGCGGTACCCCGTTGTGGAGCACAGGCTCCGGACGTGCAGGCTCAGCGACCATGGCTCACGGGACCAGCCGCTCCGCGGCATGTGGGATCTTCCCAGACCAGGGCATGAACCCGTGTCCCCTGCATTGGCAGGCGGACTCTCAACGCCACCAGGGAAGCCCTCCCCTTAAGAATCTTGAACTCCCAACCCTCCTACACTGTTGGTGGGAATGTAAATTGGTACAGCTACTATGGAAAGCAGTATGGAGGTTCCTTAAAAAGCTAAAAATAGAGTTGTCGTATGACCCAGCAATCCCACTCCTGGGCATATATGTGGGCAAAACTCTAATTTGAAAAGATACATGCACCCCTATGTTCATAGCAGCACTATTTACAATAGCCAGAACATGGAAGCAACCTAAATGTCCATCAACAGATGAATGGATAAGAAGATGTGGTACATATATACAATGGAATACTACCCAGCCATAGAAAGAATGAAATAATGCCATTTGTAGCAACATGGATGGACCTAGAGATTATCATACTAAGTGAAGGACGTCAGAGAAAGACAAGTACCAAAAGATATCACTTACATGTGGAATCTAAAATATGACACAGGGACTTCCCTGGTGGCGCAGTGGTTAAGAATCTGCCTGCCAATGTAGGGGACATGGGTTCGAGCCCTGGTCCAGGAAGATCCCACATGCCACGGAGCAACTAAGCCCGTGAGCCACAACTACTGAGCCTGCACTCTAGAGCCCGCAAGCCACAACTACTGAAGCCTGTGCGCCTAGAGCCCGTGCTCCGCAACAAGAGAAGCCACTGCAATGAGAAGCCTACCCACCGCAACGAAGAGTAGCCCCTGGTCACTGCAACTATAGAAAGCCCACGCGCGGCAGTGAAGACCCAACGCAGCCAAAAATAAATAAATTAATTAAGAAAAAAATGACACGAGCCTGTCTACAAAACAGAAACAGACTCACAGACATAGAAAACAAATTTATGGGGAATTCCCAGTGGTTAAGACTCGGCATTTTCACTGCCGTGACCCGGGTTTGATCTCTGGCCGGGGAATTAGGATCCTGCAAGCCTTGCGTCCCAAGGCCAAAACAAACAAATAAATCCCCTACCCCATTTAAAAAAGAAAAGAAGGGCTTCCCTGGTGGCGCAGTGGTTGAGAGTCCACCTGCCGATGCAGGGGACACGGGTTCGTGCCCCGGTCCGGGAAGATCCCACATGAGAGGCCCGTGTACCGCAAAAAAACACAAAAACACAAAAAAAACCTTACGGTTATCAAAGGGGAAAGGGGGTGGGATAAATTAGGAGTTTGGGATTAGCAGATACACACTATTACATATAAAATAGATAAACAACAAGGGCCTACTGTAAAGCACAGGAACTATATTCAATATCCTGTAATAAACCATAATGGAAAAGAATATGAAAAAGAATATGTACATATACGTATAACTGAATCACTTTGCTGTACACCAGAAGCTAACACAACGCTGTCAATCAACTATGCTTCAATTGAAA
>NW_006791954.1:5356108-5402238 GCF_000442215.2 Lipotes vexillifer | reverse complement strand
AAAAGTCGGGCTTCCCTGGTGGCGCAGTGGTTGAGAGTCCATCTGCCGATGCAGGGGACACAGGTTCGTGTCCCGGTCCGGGAAGATCCCACATGCCACGGAGCGGCTGGGCCCGTGAGCCATGGCCACTGAGCCTGCGCGTCCGGAGCCTGTGCTCCGCAACGGGAGAGGCCACAACAGTGAGAGGTCCGCGTACCACACACACACAAAAATAATAAAAAAAAAAGAAAAAGTAAAAGAATCTTGAACTTCTGGTTTCTGGGAATCCTCTGGGCTGGAAGAAGGGCCTCTACTTTGCCAGAGGGGAGCAGCTTCCCTTTACCTGGAGGCTGCAAAGACCTCCTTGAGGCAGATGCCTCCTGAAATGATGCTTCTAAAGATTTGCCCCTGCCACCCTTAGGCGTTTCTAAACCTCAAGCTAACGTCAGGTCTTAGCATGTGGAGACGTACTGTTCCAGATAAGAGAAGAGAGGGATTATCCTCCACCAAATGCTGCAGGAGCTGGATGACCTGCATAATACGTACCAGCAGGGACCAGGACAACAAATATAGGAGTGGATTTTGGAGGTTGGTAGACCCAGGAGGGTGAGCTGGAGAATGGTAGAATGACTGGCTAGGGGAGAGTTTATTTTATTTTATTTTATTTTGGCCACACCACCCGGCTTGCGGGATCTTAGCTCCCCGACCAGGGATTGAACCCAGGCTCTCGGCAGTGAAAATATGGAGTCCTAACCACTGGACAGCCAGGGAATTCCCAGGGGAGAGTTTATTGATATGGGAGACAAGGATGCCTACCCTCCTATGACTCAGGATTTAATTTCCTGGCAAAGACACCTGAAGCCAAATGCCTTGCTGGCAATGACTCCTTGAAGCTCAGACAAAACAACAGTATACAGCAATTGAATCGAAGATGTCTGAATTGCCTCAGCAGTGTATTGAGGAAGGAGACAAAATGCTCAGAGAGGCAGGCTTGCTAGAATGGAATTGTGATGCAAGATGAGAGAATCCACAGGTGACTGTGTTGCTTCAGGTGTTATCAGCACCCCTCTTAGCACAGCAGTGGGGTCTGGCTGGTGCAGGACCAAATCTCAGAATCCCATCATGGGGGTATTACTTCCTATAACCCATTCTAGCACCCAGTGTTTTAGAATGCGTTCCCCCAGATGCAGACTTGGAGATAGGGATTTGCATGCAAGTAGTTTATTTGGGTGGTGATCACAAGAAATAGCCGTAGCAGCCTAAGGATGTCACGACAGGGAAGGGAAGGGAGCCAATAAAGGATATTGTTGAGCAGGTTACTGTTGTGGGTAACTAGGGCTCAATGCTACTGGGGACCTCTGGGAGACAGAGTAGCATATACCTCAGTGTTACCCCACCCCAGGTGAGGGAGCTGGGGTAATTATTCTCCAACTCTAATCTGTCATTGACTGACAGATGCTTCTGGAGGTACTAACTCCCCAGAATTTCCAGCCTGCCTTGCATTCTGAAAGCCCTCAGGTGGCGAGTAGCAGGTGCCTGTGGTAGGATGCTGTGACAGGCACAGGAACAGTAAAGGAATACAAGCAAAACGCCAAGTGTGTGTGCCGGCCACGTGGCTATCCATTTGAAAATATTTTTTAAATTATTTATTTATTTAATTCATTTGTGGCTGCGTTGGGTCTTAGTTGCAGCACACAGGACCCCTCGTTGTGGCGCTCGGGCCTCTCTCTAATTGTGGCGTGTGGATTTTCTCTTCTCTAGTTGTGGTGCGTGGATTTTTCTCTTCTCTAGTTGTGGCGTGGGTTCCAGAGCGCGTGGGCTCTGTAGTTTGTGACACGTGGGCTCTCTCGTTGAGACACACGAGCTCAGTAGTTGCCCCGCGGCATGTGGGATCCTAGTTTCCTGACTAGGGATCAAACCTGCATCCCCTGCATTATGAGGCAGATTCTTTACCACTGGACCACCAGGGAAGTCCCCTATTTGATAAATATTTATGGGGTATCTCCTGTTCTTGGCACTAGGGGTACAGCAGGGGAGTAGGACACGTAGTGCCCACCCATACAGTTTCCCTTCTACCTGGGGAGGCAGACAATAAACTGGCAAACAAAACAACTACAGATTGTGAAATGTGCTCTGCAGACGGTGCTATGCTGTGATGAAGGATTATTGGGGGCTGCGTGCGAGGAGCGGAAAGGGCAGGTCTCTCAGGAAGAGGCGTTTCAACCAAGACCCAAGAGGAAAAAGAGGAGCCAGCCCAGGAAATGCCGTTTGTGCCCAGGAAATGCATTCCACGCACAGGGAACAGGAAGGACAAAGGTTCGGGGCAGGAAAGAGCATGGTGCGCTTGAGTAGCAGGAAGGAAGAGGAAGGAGGAAAGAATTTGGCACCCATGAGGTGGAAGAGGACAGCAGGGCTAGGTCTTAGGGCTATGGCAAGGAGCCCACGTTGGTTTTTTTGTTTGTTTGTTTGTTTTGTTTTTCTGGCTGGGCCATGCAGCATGCGGGGATCTTAGTTCCCTAATCAGTGATCCAACCCGTGCTCCCTGCAGTGGAAGCGTGGAGTCTCAACCACTGGACCGCCAGCGAAGTCCCCAGGAGCTTAGGTTTTATTCTAAGTGCAATGGAAAGCACTGGTGGGTTGACTCTGGAGTGGCATGATTGATTTCTCTTTTAGAAGGCTCACTCTGGTTGCGATAACACCGTCTATTCTCCCATCCACACTACAGAGTCTTGTTGAACGTTAAGCTCTGGGGACACCCAGGAGACTTAGCCAGTATCCCTGCCCCTAGGGGCGTGCTCAACCCTCCTCCCTGTCTCAACTCTGCCACAGCCACCCCCATTCCCTGCCCCGTGACACTTGACACAATGTGATCCATTGGAAGCTAGTTTATTTCGGTTTATGTTTCATGGGGCTGGGCTAGGCTGGGCTGGGAGGTGGCTGGGCTCTCAAGCTTGGCTCTAGGGGCCTAGGTCCGCTTCTTCGGCACTGCGGCGGCCGAAGTCCATCCAGCCATATGCTGCTTCCTCTTCCACCCACGGTCCCTGCTTCTTGGACAGGCCTGAGGGTCAGAGGTGGGAGAGGTGGTGAGGACGGGGGAAGGGTACCTAGCTTCTGGAGACTGAGGCCAGGGCCAGCCTGGGGGGACCTTGGCTAAAGCAGGCTGGGCAAGGCAAGTAGGGACTGTTGTCAGCAGCTCCTACCTGCTATCAAGTGTGAGGGATCCTGGAGCCCCAGCTGCCTTCGGTGGTGAGAGGCTGGGCCCAGCCGGTCCAGCCCACGTGGCTCCTGGCCCCTATTGGCCCCTGGACCCGAGGGTGCATCTTGCAGGTGGGAGCGGGGCTTCCAAGAAGCTTCAGAGAAGGTGGCCAGAGCCAGCACCAAGATCAGCACATACGCACACAGTCGCTGCATCTTGTCTGCAAAGGGGAGAGGGGTGGAGCTTAAAGGTGGGGCTGTCCAGGCACCCAGAGGCAGGGCCAGGACCCTCCCTGCTGACGGGTCTGCAATTCTGCGTGGGGTTGTGGTCTGTTCCTCCAGGTCCTGCCAGATCCTCCCCTAACTCCCAACCTCAAGACTTGCCCCTTTGCTCCTTACCTACCCTAGTTACAGTGACTGTTTCTCTTGGAGGAATTTAAAAGCCAGAACAATGGTTTTCAAACTGTTCTGAAGAATTTGAGGCCACGTGAGAGGTTCTGTAATGCTTAAGTCTTGCAACTGAAAGTGAACTTTTTTTTTTTTTTTTTTGCGGTACGCGGACCTCTCACTGTTGTGGCCTCTCCCGTTGAGGAGCACAGGCTCTGGACACGCAGGCCCAGTGGCCATGGCCCACGGGCCCAGCCGCTCCGAGGCATGTGGGATCCTCCCGGACCGGGGCACGAACCCGTGTCCCCTGCATCGGCAGGCGGACTCTCATGCACTGCGCCACCAGGGAAGCCCTGAAAGTGAACTTTTAAATAGTAATAGGAATGGGATACGCACACTCAGCTGCTCACACCTTTCTATGCAGCCAACCAGCACATTCACTGTGTAGTGGGGTCACCCTGTTTTTGTGCAGCCTTCGGAGGAAAGGTTCTCCTGCCATTTTCACTTACCTGAGGACTATCCTCTGATTATAATCTAGCAGTTAAAAAACAAACAAACAAACTGAAACTGTCACCATTTGCAGCTGTGTGTCAAGGTGAATCAAGTTTGGGGAAACCAGAATACAGAAATAAACCGGACACTCAAACAAATCTAAAATTTATCGGAAGTAAATAATAAAAATGTTGCCTTCGAAGAATACATTTGTATTAATAAATTACTGGTTTCATCTGTTTTCTCTGTTAGATTTCTTTTGGAAGAGAAAGGGTTCTGCTGCTAAAGAAACAAACCTGAAAAACCAGTGATCTAGAGCGATGCTGTCCAATATGGTAGCCACCAGCAACATGTGGCTCTTTACATTTAAATTAATAAAAATTAAAAATTCCTGGGACTTCCCTGGCGGTCCAGTGGTTAAAACTCCGTGCTTCCTCTGCAGGGGGCACGGGTTCAATCCCTGGTCAGGGAGCAAAGATCCCACATGCTGGGTGGCCACACACACACACACACACACACACACACACACACAAATTCCTCTCTTGCACAAGCCACATTTTTAGTGCACATGTGGCTGGCGGATACCGTATTGGACAGTGAGGCTGTGGAATGTTACCACCAACATGGAAATTTCCATGAGACAGTGCTGGTCGAGGAAAGAGCTTGAGATGGGTCTAGGAGCTGTAGGTTCCAGTTCCAACCCTGCCCAATTTGTGTGACTTTGGGCAAGTCACATCCCTCTCTGGGCCTCAGTTTTCTCCCCCGAGAGATGGGAGAATAGTCTTCATCCTCACCCCGCAGGGCTGGGGTGAGCATGGAGTCAGGGGGTCAGGGAAGGGCCCTGGTTGAGGCAGCAGAGCAGCTTGAAGGCAAGGGCTGGGATGCCAGGGTGGGTCCTAGAGCTGAGATCTAAGCCAGCTAAGGGCTAAGGGAAGGCTCCCAGCCCTGGAGACACTGAGGTGTGAGGCTGCTAACTGGATGAGGGCAGGGGTCCCATTAACCCTCCTCCCAGCATCGCCCCTCCCTTCCTGGGCGCTCTCACCTGCAGAGTTGGGAGATGCGTGTCGCTGCTGTTGGCCTGGCGCCTCAGTTCTCTGCTCTGCTGGGCGCTCCAGCCTGACTTATAAACCCTCAAGGGCCCTCCCAAACCCTCCTCCCCAGGAGGCCAGGCTCCCCACCGCAGAGGAATAAGGATGGGCACCCGTACCTCAGCCCCGCCCCACCCTGTCATTTAGTCAGCCGTCCAGATGTGGGGGAAGGGAAGGCGAGTTGAACTTCACAGAGAGAGGGGCAGGGGCAGAGTGGGGGCAATTCTTCAGCTGGGCATATCAGGCGGGAGACAGGCTCCCTGGGCTCAAGACAGAGCCCCCCGCCATGTCCTTGGGGTCAGCAGCCTGGTGATCATTCCTTGGACCACATCCCAGTTGGATGGACCGAGTGACCTTAGATTCAGAGGAAGCATATTTCCCGAGATGTTCATGTTTGAAGAGCAGGGAGTGTGTGAATGTGGAGTGATGTATTGATCCCCTGTCCCCTCTGTTGGGCTCTGCAAACAGGACGTGTCATAGTTATCAGGAGCAATGGGCCGTGGGCTGATGGCCCCGCTCTCTCTGCCTAGTGGCTGCGTCCTGGTTGCCTCTGAAGCCCCTTCACCTCCCTTACCTGGAAAACCCTGAGCGTCCCCCTTCTGATGCCTTTGACGCCCTCTGCGCTGGGCTGGGTTTAGCTTGGGGTTCCCCATCATCTCTCGGGTCTGTCCCTCCTCCCCCACCCCTTGCATCCCCCATCAAAGCCAGCTCCTTGAGGTTCCTGCACTTCCAGGCTCCCTCATTTTGTTTTCAAAGCAAGACAGTAATCTGCACTTTTCAATATACATCTTTAAATGGTTAGAAAGAGACTAAAGCATTTGCCCGAATGTACCAGAAAACCAAAGGGTGCGTTTGGTCAACTTATTTGATAAACTGCTGCATCAACCTGGTTTGGGTGGATATAACTAGCTCTAGGCTGTGTTTGATTTTTCCACAGTTGGGGGTAGAGATTTAGCTCTTGTTCATGTGTCATCAGGGCCCTTCCTTGTCTGGGGGAGTTTTGATGCCCCTGGCTATCATAAGGGGCCGTGGTACCCACGCTCACAGCCAGACTTGCTGAAAATGAACAGGTGATGAAAGAAGCAGGCTGTGAAGTGTCCATGGCAACCAGTGGCCAAACGTTCTGATAAATAACCACTCACATCTGGGGCAGGACTCAGCGACTCAGCAGATGAAATAAATGAAAACGACAAAAACGGGGCAGGCATTGTTGATAAGTAATTGAATCACAGAATCTCAGAGATGGAAGGGACTTTGAGGGGGCTTGGGAGAAAAGGTGGGGTGGGGAGCAGCTCTGCTCACGGGCTAGGGGAATAAAGGCGTTTGCGTTGCTGTGGTAACAGGAAATTATAAGCTTACAGCAGAGCCCTGGTTGTATAGGGCCCAAGACTTGATTTCTGCTGAGGAGGGTGTTATGCTCCTTTGACTGTTCTTCTGCAGGCTGGTTGCTGGAGGCGTGGCCACTGCGCAAAATAGAAGCAGGTACTCCCATGCAATAGGTGATGGTGGAAGACAGCTGCTGCTGGTGGGCGTTGGTGGGCCTGCGGGGGGCGGGGGCTCACAGTCACAGAAACTGCATGTTCTCCTCACAAGGGGAGCTAGTCCGATGGCAAAGGGAAGGGTCTCCCGGCTCTGTCCTTTTCCAGTTTTGGGCAGATGGCTGTTTTATCCCCCCCAGGAAATGAAGGAAGTCACTTGGAGAGGAGTCTTGAAGATGATGTACATAAAGCACAGCTGCCCAGAATATCGTGGGCATCTAATTTGTTTGCATCTTCTCCCCTTAGCCTCTCTGGGTCTCAGTTAGCCTCATCTGTGAAATGGGAATCACTCATTCCTACCTCACAGGGCTGTGGTGAAGGGGGAATGTGACAAGATCTATGCACACGTTTTGCATACACAGTCCTGAGTTTACATGACTGACCGAGGAGAGCTGGGCCGGAAACTCAGGTCTCTATCTTCCTAGTTCTGGGATCTTTCTCCTCCCAGTGAGGGTGTGGTGGGCAGAATAATGGTCCCCCAAAGAGGTCCACACCTCAATCGGTGGGGCCTGTGAAGATGTGACAGTGCATGGCAAAAGAGATGTTGCACATGCGATTAAGGTTACAAACTTTAAAATAGGAAGTTTACCCTGGATGATCTGAGTGAGCCCAATTTAATCAGATGAGTCCTTAAAAACAGAGAGCGCTCCTTGGCCAGAGGCAGAAGTGATGTGGCTGAAGGATGAAACAGAGATTTGAAGAATGAGAAGGACCAGCCCTTGCTGGTCTGAAGACGGGTGGGGGGCAACGAGATGAGGGATGCACGTGACCTTAAGGAGTGAAGTGTTTCCCCCTGACCACCAGCAAGGAACAGGGATTTCAGCCCCATGACCGCAAAGAACTGAATTCAGTCAACAACCTGGATGAACTTGAACTTGGATTTGTCCCTGGCACCTCCAGAAAGGAATGCAGCCCTGGCAGCACCTTGATTTCTGCCCAGTGGGCCATGCTATACCTGGACTCCTGACCTACAGAACTGTGAGGGAATGAATTTGCATTGTTTTAAGCTTCTAAGTATGTGGTAATTTATTATGGCAACACTAGAAAATGAATCCAAGGAGTTCCAGCCTTTTGAGGGCTTCTGTCAGTGAGAACGGACCCTGAGTGAGTTTGCGGGTGATTTTTCCAGTGCAATTAAGGGAGATGTTTGTCAGGGCATCTGACTGTCCATCTAGTCCATTTTTGTTCCAGTTATCGAGCATGTGCTGTAAACCATGGTCTGGATGAGGCCCTGGGGATAAGAGGTGACTGTGACCAGCCCTCTCGTTGCTTTGGTGGAGTTTAGATTCTTGAGGAGGGGGGACACATAAAATAGACAAAAGCGATGGTTCCCTGTCAAGGGGAAAAGCTTCCCTGGACTCCGCTGCCACCATGTCCCCCGCTCCTCGCCCCAGCTACACTCCCTGCTGCCAGGACTGACCTTGGGAAACCTCTGATGAGCTGCTGTCAGGAAGGCAGTGCTTTGGCTTCCTAATCAGTTATTGATATGGAAAAAGGGAGAGGTTGACGGGTGACTCAGTCACCCTGCCCCAGGCAACGGGGCCTTGGAGGGTGTGAAGGTGCTGGGACAAACAGTGGCACCTGGGTGCCGTTCATATCCACAAGGGCATCCACGGTTCCTCCCAGGGCTGGGACTGGGGCTGGGGAGAGGGAGGTGGGTTCACGACTTCTGGCCTCACCTGCTGTCCGAAGGTCATAAGGTAGCAGGACCAAGAGGACAGCCTGTATGATGCCCTCAGGCTGAACTGGAGAGGCCACCCGCCAACCGCAAGGGCAGGTGACAGGCCCGGCGCAGAGGAGAGAGAGCAGAGGTGCTCCCATCCCAGCCTTCTCTCCCTGGCCCTGCCTCTCACCTTCTTTCTCTCTCTCTCTCTCTCTCTCTCTTTTTTTTTTGGCTGTGCTGCACGGCTTACGGGATCTTAGTTTCCCAACCAGGGATCGAACCCGCGCCCCCTGCAGTGGAAGCGCGGAGTCTTAAAACTGGACTGCCAGGGAAGTTCCCCCCACTTCCTCGACAGTGTTTTTATTTTAAAAATATTTATTCGGCTGCGCCGGGTCTCAGTTGCGGCCCACGGGATCTGTTCCCCGACCAGGGATCGAACCCGGGCCCCCTGAATCAGGAGTGTGGAGTCTTAACCACTGGACCACCAGGGAAGTCCCACCGATAGTGTTTTTAAATGGGAAAATAATTCTAAAAGTACTAATGTGAGAGGACTCTTTCCTCACGTACATTTTAGGGATGGTTGGCCAGGTTGAGTCGCTTACCCCAGACCCCACGGGTAGGAGGCGAGGCGGCTGAACTGTGAACCTGGTCCGTCTTCTTGGTCTCCGGCTACTGCAGCCTCTCCTCGCCCACAGCCTCCTGTTCTACCCTTTCTTCTGAAGCCCAGCGCCTGCTGAATCTACCTTTGCTGGGACCTCCAGTTCCCCAACCCCGTCTGGGTCCTCACAACCCACCTACCCTTCCCGGTCTCACTTTCCTCCCCAGCCTGGGTCACAGGGTTTGTCATTTCAGTTGCGTGTGGTGCATCTGGATTACTGCCCCTGTCCTGCTTCAGAACCTGCCAGGCTGGCCCCCAGTTCCTGGCAGAGGATGCCACTACCTCTTAGTTTCTGTCTTCCTCTCTCTGCAAACAGGAAAGTTCCTGAAAGTGGCCGGTTGATTCGATTACAGATTAATAGTCTGCAGATTAATATTCTGCAGCTGGGCTGTTGCCTGGCAACCTTGTGAATCTTCTCTCCCTTCACTCTCAAAGTCATCTGACATAAGCCCCTATCTCTCCACCATGACCAAGGTTGTCCAAGTCTCCCTTCCATCCTTTTTTATTTTTTTTAGGCCCCTTGGTATCTTAGTTCCCCAACCAGGGATCGAACCTGTGCCCCTGCAGTGGAAGTGTGGAGTCTTAACCACTGGACCACCAGGGAAATCCCTGCCTTCCATCCTTTTCTCCTTTCTGCCGTTACTAGAGGGGGCATAGCCCCGTTCAAGATCAACCCCCCTACCAGGGTCCTTCATCCCAGACCCTCCTGCCTGCTTAGAGACCTTGTGCCTTCACTTTTTCATTCATTCATTCATTCATGCATTCATCTGTTTCTTCAACAAAAATTCTCTAAGTTCTCACTGAGTGCCAGGCACTGTGCTGACCCTGGGGACACAGTGTTGATCGAGAGGGTCTTCATGCCTTTTCTCTTGAAGGAGAGACAGTATGATGCGAGCTTAAGGTACCATAGGTGGTTGGGGGTGATGTAAGCAGGGGAACCTTGTCTATTTCCCTGGACCTTGAAGCTCTCCTTCATGAAAGCCTCCTGACATCTATAGCACGTTTCCCCTCCCTCTTCCCAGAATGACGGTGATTAAAATTTAGGGAGCATTTCTATGGCCAGACCTCCATGGTAAGCACTTTACATGCATTATGTCTTCTAATCCCTACCACAACCCCACAAGGAGGGTAACAATCTTGTCCCTAGTTTATAGCTGAAGAAACGAAGGCACAGAAAGAGTTGGTGATTGTTGGGAGAAGCAATGAAGCAATGAAGGTCCACTATGGACCTTGAGCATCCCTGAATGTTCTTGCTGAGGAGGCCAAGAATGCAAGCTTATGACCACTCTTCACCTGGGCCATGTCTCGGAGTTGTCTTTGGAGTGAGTAACCTTGAAGGATGAGGTTCTTGATCTCCTGATGGGAGTAGGGAGATTCCCCAAGCTCAGTGTTCCTCAGCTGCGACTACTGCCCACAAAGCATCCATCTGGGTCCATATTGTGTCACCAACTGTGGAGCTTGAGGGGCGAGGGGAATTGATGCAAATCATGCTGTTAGCTGGGTTGTAAGTAATAAGGTTATTTGTCTCTGACCCAGGAGTCTTTTGTCTTCTGCTGGCATTGATCAAAGAATAACTTATCATCTCCTAAGTAGGATAAAATCAAATCAATCAAATCAATCCCAGAGTCAACACAGTGATTTTCCCAGGACACAGGGCTCATCCACTGAGATCTGAACTTAGGCAGTTTGATTTCACAAGCATTAAATAAAAGTCTTTCCTTGCTGCTTTCCTGCTCCCTGTATGGCAGTCTTTGAGTGGGGTTGGTTGGAGGGACAGTGGGGCTAAGGAGAAACGGGAGGAGGTTTTGATGGCTGATTTTACCTGCAGCCTCACTTGGCTATTGTGAAAAGCTATTTCAGGGAAGGGAGAGGGGGCAGTGTATTTCTTCAGGCTTTACTGAAGTTCTCCTGCATTTATAAACCCATCTCATTCTACACTATCCCTGGCAGAGGGTAGAGGACATTTGTGTTCACAGCCAAAGTGGTGCCATGTGGCAAGAGCCAAAAATCCCTGCTCATAATTTGCTCACCCAGCCAGCTTTGAAAGGATGCAATTAAAAAAAAATACATATAACCTATTTATTGAGATATATTTCACATATCACACCATTCACTCTTTTAAAGTATACAATCCAGGGGCTTTCAGGATATTCACAAAGTTACCCAAATATTACCATTATTTAATACCATTTTCATCACCCCAAGAGGAAACCCTGTTCCCCTTTGCTGTCCCTCCTCATTCCTCCTTTCCCCTGGCAACCACTCATCAACTTTCTGTCTCTGGATATGTCTGGACATTTCATATAAATGGAATCATACAAAACGTGGCCTTTTGTGTCTGGCTTCTTTCACTTAGCATTGTTTTCAAGATTTACTCATGTTACAGCATGTATCAGTACTTTGTTCCCTTTTTTGCCAAATTATATCGCATTGCATGGATATACTACATTTTATTTATTCATTCATCAATTAACATGATCAGATGGACATTTGGGTTGTTTCCACTTTTTGGCTATTATGAACAATGCTTGCTAGGAACATTTACGTACAAGGTATTACGTGAACATATGTCTTCAGCTCTCTTGGGTATATACCTAGGAGTGGAAGGGCTGGATCACAGAGTAAGTCTATGTTCAACTTTTTGAGGAACTGACAGACTGTTTTCTTCAGAGGCTGTACCATTTTACATTCCCACCAACAATGTATGAGGGTTCCCATTTCTCCACATCCTCCACCAAAAATGGTTATTTTTTGTCTTTTTGACTATAGCCATCCTACTGAGTGAAGTGTCATCTCACTGGGTTTTTGTTTTTGTTTTTGCGGTACGCGGGCCTCTCACTGCTGTGGCCTCTCGCGTTGCGGAGCACAGGATCCGGTCGCGCAGGCTCAGCGGCCATGGCTCACGGGCCCAGCCACTCCTCGGCATGTGGGATCTTCCCGGACCGGGGCACGAACTGTGTCCCCTGCATTGGCAGGCGGACTCTCAACCACTACGCCACCAGGGAAGCCCAATAATGGTGTTTTTGAAAAACAGTTAAGGACACAGGGAAATTTTCACATAGTGGATTACATAGATTTCTGTTTTCTTTTTTCCTACTTTTTGCTGTTTTCCAATTTTTCAGTGAGTGCATATCGTTTTCATAGTCAAATAAAATATGTATTTTTAAGGAGGAGTAGTGTGTATCCAATGCACTCACCTCTTCACCACCCCCTACACTGCTCCTTGAAAAGGGGCTTCTGACCCTTCTCAAGGTCACCAACTCATTGGCCTTGGGTGTCTCCTCGTTGCCTACAGTTGTTTCCTGCAGCACTTGGCATTGTAGTCCAGCCCTCTGGGCTTCTTTAAGGTCTCCTGCTAGGCACCATTCAACCTCTCTACCTGCTTGAACCTTCCATTCCTTCCAAATATAGGAGTTCCACAGGGATCGTACGGACCCTTCTCTCTCCCTTGATGGTCTCACCCTGTCATGACTTCAGGGTTCATGATCTTAAAGCTGTTTCCAGACACACCTTCTCTTCCATGTCCAGACCCCATTGCCAACCCTTGGCTGTGTTCATTCATTCATTCGCTCATTCATTCACATTTACGGAGTACTTACTTGGTGCAGGTGCTGTACCATGCGGGGGTTCAGCAACGAACAAGTCAAACCACACCTTTTTCTCATGGAGTTTCTATTCTAGCTGGGGAGTCAGATGCTAAGCCAACCACTGTACAAATAGCTAAATTATTTCCACTGTGTTTAGGCAAAGGGTCACATTCAGTGTGTGACAGGGAGAGGCACTCTTTTTCTGCTCTCTTTTTCTCCATAGCACTTATCACCTTCTGGACAAGGATCTAATTCATTTGTTTGATTTTGTTCATCTTCCCCCACTGGAATGTAAACTCCACATGGGCAGGGATCTTTGTTTAGTGCTATATCCCCAGTGCTTCAAAGACTATCTGGCACATATTAGGTGCTGAATAAATGCTTATTGAATGAATGAATGGCTCATGATACGAGAAGTTTAAAATGAGCAGGGTTAGCCTATCTGGTAGAGCAGGAGGGAAAGGATGGGAGAAATCAGTGGGTCTCAAAAGGGAGGCATGATTTTGCCCCCAGGGGCATTTGGCAATGTCTAGAGACAGTTCTGGTTGTCTGGGGAGGTGGGGTAGGGGAAGGAGTGCTATTGGCATCTAATTCGTAGAGGTCAGAGATACTGCTAAACGTTCTATGATACACGGGACAGACCACCTCCTCTCCCTCCCCCCAATAACTACCTGGCCCCAAATATCAATAGTGCTGAGGCTGAGAAACCCTGGGTTACATGAGCCCACTGGGCACTGTCATAAACCTGGGAAAGCTTTTCAGAGTCACCCACACCGTGTCTTCTGTCCCACCTCCAGCAGGAAAACATCTGAGATCTCTCTCAGTGAGTCTCAATTTTTTGTATCAATGATCCTTTTTACTCTCATACGAAAAATCTAGAGGGACTTTCCTGGTGGTCCAGTGGTAAAGAATCTGCCTTACAATGCAGGGGATGTGCGTTTGATCCCTGGTCAGGGAACTAAGATCCCACATGCTGCGGGGCAACTAAGCCCACGTGCCACAACTACTGAGCTCCCATGCCTCAACTAGAGAGAGAAAACCCGCAGGCCACAACTAGAGAGAAGCCCTCGCACCACAATAAAAGATCCCACATGCCTCGGCTAAGACCCAATGCAGCCAAAAATAAATAAAATAAACCAATAAATAATAAATAAATTAAAAAAAAAGAATCTAGAGAGGAATTCCCTGGCGGTCCAGTGGTTAGGACTCCCCACTTTCACTGCTGAGTGTGTGGGGAACTAAGATTCCATAAGCCGCCACAAGCCACCACAAGAATCTAGAGAACCAGCTTGGGAATTTTAGATCATTTTCATCATATGCCAGGTATACGCCAGGCATTTTAAGTAAAAGATAATTTATTTGAGGTTGGTAATGGTAGGTTCTTCTTTAAAGCTTAATTTAAAATATAATCTGTAACACATAGACATAGAGAACAGACTTGTGGTTGCCAAGGGGGATGGGGGATGGGGGAGGGATGGAGTGGGAGTTGGGGGTTATCAGATGCAAAGTATTACATATAGAATAGATAAACAACAAGGTCCTACTGTATAGCACAGGGAACTATATTCAATATCCTGTGATAAACTGTAATGGAAAAGAATATAAAGAAGAATGTATTTATATATGTAAAACTGAGTCACTTTGCTGCACAGCAGAAATTTACACAACGATGCAAATCAACTATATTTCAATAAAAAAAAATGAAATAAAATATCTGTAATAATCATACCATTTAAAGATAAAATTTGACTTTCCCATTAAAAAGTGACAAAACATTGTTTATATTTAATTAGAAGAAAAAGCACGATTTTAGACAAATTAAAAAGTGATATTGGGCTTCCCTGGTGGCGCAGTGGTTGGGAGTCTGCCTGCCGATGCAGGGGACACGGGTTCGTGCCCGGGTCCGGGAAGATCCCACATGCCGCGGAGCGGCTGGGCCCGTGAGCCATGGCCGCTGAGCCTGCGCGTCCGGAGCCTGTGCTCCGCTAAAAACAACCATTGTCCACAATTCTTTTTTTTTTTTTTCTTAAACTACTGAATGATACACGGGTAGAACAAGGCCAGGAGCTAAGACTCGCACTGCCTAAAAAACAAAGTTCAGATGACTTCAGTGTATTCAAGACCCCCTCCATCATTAGAACTTAAACAACTTTTAATTCATGTCATTCACTGCTCTCATGCAAAAAACCCAAAGCACTCAACTGGAGAGCTGGTTCTTTCCCCACCTTTAAATACGTTTGTTAAAAAAAAAAAAAAAAAAAAAGTGGTATTGCATCATGCTTGGTTATGAGAACAAATATATGTTAAAATGCAGATTTAAATTTCATTATGTAGTTTTTTTAAAGCTGTAGTCCATACGGATCACCTTATATTTTTTAATAAACTTTGTATTATTTTTCCTGGAGGGTGATATAAGAGAGTTTCAGGCTACTTATGCAAGCACATTACAGATAGCACATGAGAGATGGGCACTGTCTTTGGTCCCAGTAAATGAAAAGCCACATTTTATATAGCCATCACTGTATTTTCTCCTCCAACATTGTTTTTGACATCCTTAATCAGATGAACAGGACCTGCAGATCTGGTAGGGTTCGGTAGTGGTGAATGGAGAGATTACTTGTGGGCCACTCCAGGGGTTCTGGACTGAGGCTCTGAGGGCTGAGCTCAGGCTTGGTACCAGTAAAGAGCGCCCCAGCTGACTGCTGTGACAGCCAGGTTTCTGCACCTCTCAGCCGGTGCCATGTTATTTATTTATTGCGTTTCAATAGAATCAGCTTTATTATTATTATTTTTTAAACAAAATAAATGGTCTAAAAGCAAATAGAGATAGGTACCAAGGGATGGATGTGACCTGGTACTTACAAAGGAGCTGCTGTGTCATAAAATGAAAACAGCATATTGGGAGAAAAATAATTTTCAGGTGCTGTCTGCTTGAATAATCTGGAGATGCATGGTACTAATCAGTGTACCATGGTACTAATCAGTTCATATTTAGCTCATAACTGTTGCTTTCCATTCTTAAACGGTCTGTTTTTGTGCATTTCAATGCATACCTGAAACTGTAATGGGAAATGCATTTATAAAAAATTTAAACTCATAACGTTACCGTCTTTCTTTAACCAGCTTGCAGATCACTCTATGAGGTCTGCTAATTTTATGGTCCAAGCTGATGCTTCTTAAACTTTGTTAATGAAGATTGTTAAAGTGAAGATTGAGGGACTTTCCTGGTGGCGCAGTGGTTAAGAATCCGCCTGCCAATGCAGGGGACACGGGTTCGATCCCTGGTCCAGCAAGATCCCACATGTCCTGGAACAACTAAGTCCGTGCACCACAACTACTGAGCCTGCGCTCTAGAGCCCACGAGCCACAACTACTGAGCCCATGCGTCACAACTACTGAAGCCTGCACGCCTAGAGCCGGGGCTCTGCAACAAGAGAAGCCATGGCACTGAGAAGCCCATGCACCGAAACGAAGAGTAGCCCCCGCCTGCCACAACTAGAGAAAGCCCACGCGCAGCAATGAAAACCCAGCACAGCCCCCCCCGAAAAAAGATTGATTTACTAAGTCGACTGTGGGGCTTGAAATTCTGCACATCTAACAAGCTCCCAGGTGCTGCTGAGCAGCAGGTCTTTAGCTGTTTCCATTCATTATGGGACAATGGAACCTAAGTAAGTCGCAATCTCCCTGCACCTGATTTGGTCCTGTGTTTGTTTTCTACTGTTTCACAGAAATGGAGTGAGAATCAATGACCTGACACACGCACAGAATGACTGTCACGTTTATGCTCCCACATTAACATTTTCCAACCTCTGCGTTCCCTATGCTTCCTGTTTTCAACCAGTTGTCCATTCTGGGTATAAATTAACCATAAAGGTCTAAGATTAAAGATAATTTGAACCTCGCAACGATCTGGATGGCTGCAGCTGGATGACGGCTGGTGATAGTGGCTGTGCAGCGAGTGAGTCGTGTGCGGGCTTCTGAGCGCCTTGGAGTCTGGCCGCTGTGTGCGCCTTGTGCTCAACACACACTCTGTTTCAGAGTTATTTTTAAATATTTTAAATAGTTATTAATTTTAAAAATCAACATTGAAATAGGCACGTTTACTGCTTGTAGTGATGTGCCTGGAAAACCTTTGACAATCCCTGGGGCTTTGCAAGTCTTGGGAGGAAATCACGGGCCAGAGATTCTTAACTGTTTTGGGTAGTGGCTGCCTTTAAGAATCTGATTAAAGCTATGGAAGGTCTGGAAGAAGATGCACACACATACGTTATACATGAACTCTCACATAGTCTCAGGGGTTGGTTTCTCAGATGCTGGTAACCCTCAGTCACCCCTTTTTCTACCATCTTAAATAAATAAAATACTCTTTTTTTAAAGATTTTTTTTGATGTGGACAATTTTTAAAGTCTTTATTGAACTTGTTACACTATTGCTTCTGTTTTACGTTTTGTTTTTTTGGCTGCAAGGAACGTGGGACCTTAGGCCCCCGACCAGGGATTGAACCTGCACCCCCTGCCTTGGGAGGCAAAGTCTTAACCACTGGACCACCAGGGAAGTCCCTTAGATAAAATACTCTTGATTACTTGCCCTGAAGTTTAGCTCTGCTGATGCTTCTCTCCTGCTCAAGTTTCTTCAATATCTCCCCATTAGCCACAGCAGTATTTTCCCACATGCGGTTTGTGGCCCTCCCATAGGAACTGGCTGATGCTGGTTAAAGGGCAGGTTCCTGAGCCCCATTTCAGAGCTTCTGGATCAGAATCTCTGGCCCTAAAGGCAGGGTCATTTCCTGGAGTTTGTAGGTCTCTGTAATATCCTCCGAGGCTACGTCACACCTCATACCAAATGAATAAAATGTACTCACAGGCCATATAGACATACATTTTCTGTAACTTTTTTTTTTTTTTTTTTTTGAGGAGGGAGGAAGCAATTCTGTAACATTTTGGAAAACATATTGATAAATTTTACAAATCTGAGTTTTGTTAAAAATAATATTCTTTCTCTAGAACCTTTATTATGTTTACATATAGTTATATAAGAATTATATTGCAGCTATTGACAATGTTAGCTTTTGTAGTGTTAAACAATTATGCTGATTTTGCAGTTTTTGAGTCAGATTTTGGAAATGATGCATTTTTCTTCAGTCCTTAGACATTTTTGTAGGCCCTTGAAAAGTAGCTGGGACCTGGGCACTGGTTAGCTAATACCCAGTACAGCCAAACTGTCCTGGGGGAGGCCTAGAATCTGAATTTTTAACAGGTTCCCCCAAGAACAGTGCATTTTATGAATATTTTAATTGGAGTTGAGTGCAAGTGAAGAAATTACCAAAGCCTCAGATTATGAGCTAATTTTGAAATAATGTCTTATCTCCTTAAAAGTTAAAAATTAGTCAAGGAGCTCTTAATTTCAAAGTAATTGTGACAGTGAATAGTTTTTTGTTTTGTTTTGTTTTTTTAATTTTTTTAAAAATTTTACTGGAGTATATAGTTGATTTACAATGTTGTGTTAGTTTCAGGTGTACAGCATAGGGATTCAATTATACATATACATATATTCAACTTTTTTTAGATTCTTTTCCCATATAGATTTTATTTTTTATAAAAAAAAATTTATTCATTTATTTTGGCTGCTCCGGGTGTTAGTTGTGGCATGTGGGCTCTTAGTTGCAGCAGGTGAACTCTTAGCTGTGGCATGTATGTGGGATCTAGTTCCCTGACCAGGGATCGAACCCAGGCCCTCTGCACTGGGAGCACAGAGTCTTACCCACCGGACCACCAGGGAAGTCCCTCCCATATAGATTTTAAAATTTAATTCTTTTTTAAAAAACTTTATTGGAGTATAGTTGATTTACAATGTTGTGTTAAGTTTCAGGTGTACAGCATAGTGATTCAGTTATACATATACATATATTCATTCTTTTTCAGATTAATAGTAAAGTGTTTTGACACTGATGCCACAAGGGGGTACCACCCAGGCTGGTAAACAAGGAAGGGAGTCAATTCTAGAGCCTCCTGGTACAATGTTTGTTCACGAATATACTGGGTTTCTTTGACCTATTTATAGATTAAAAATTGAATAGGTTTTAAAGTAGTTCTAGCTCACCAGTCTGCATTTTGCCTTCATTTTGTCTTTGGTCCTGCTTGTCCCCGTTGCCGAGGGTGAGCATTGGGCTGGGCAAGGAGACTGAAGGAAGAGAGGGGAAGGATGAGGCAGAGAGAAAAAACTGGGGGTGGGAGAAAGGAACTAAGGAGCAGAGAACTGGGAGACTTTTTTTTTGGCCGCAAATTTTATTAATCATCTTCCTAATCAGTCTTTATTTTTTTGGCCGAGCTGCATGGCATGCAGGATCTTAGTTCCTCAACCAGGGATCGAATCTGTGTCCCCTGCAGTGGGAACGCGGACCCTTAACCACTGGACCACCAGGGAAGTCCCTGGCAGACATTCTTTACTGCGATTCTTTTGCATATCAACATCAAAACGTCTTAGCTCGTGGCTCAGCCCACTCTGACCTCACACCAGTCTTCCCCCAGCCCTTATTCTCTTCCACCCGCTCCTCCCCACCTACCTGCTGGTTAAGTTATATTCCCTCTGAATCTGTCTACCATGGGACTGGGTCCGTACTGTGAAATGAGTCGTTTAGCACCAGCCTGGCATATAGTGAGAGGCAGTACTGAATTATTTCTGCTCCATGCAGAGCCTTTGTTCCAGCCATGGCTTCCTCACACACACTAGGTGCTTCCACCCCTGGGTCTTGATTCCTTCTCTTTGCCTGGAATGCCCTGCTTCTGATGGCACCCCCTTTATGAAGCCTTCCCGGGTCCTATGGGAGGCCCTATGGAAGTGGGGAACATTTCCTAATCCTCAGAGATCCTGCAGCTCTTTGGTAAAGCCACTGGTGGCCTTGACCCCTCTCTGCCTTGTGTCACGGCTGTGTGCCAGTCTCACACCCCTATCTGGGGTCAGCATCCCAAGCACAGGGTGTCTGACTAGCCTTTTTGAGGCCCATGATTCCTTGCATACTGCACTGCATATACCAAGCATGCAACCTCTGTAAAATAAACTATTTAGGTCATCTGCTGGGAAGAGCAGTGGAGAGTCCTGGGTTCAAGAAAATGTGCAACCACCTATTAGCCTTGGGAATTTCCACATTTCATATTTTTTAACTATCAAATGGAGACAGTTAGGCTTTTTTTGGGGGGGCGCGCCCATTTGTGTATTTATTTATTTATTTACTTATTTGGTACGCAGGCCTCTCACTGTTGTGGCCTCTCCCGTTGCAGAGCACAGGCTCCGGACGCGCAGGCTCAGCGGCCATGGCTCACGGGCCCAGCCGCTCCGCGGCACGTGGGATCTTCCCAGACCGGGGCACGGACCCGTGTCCCCTGCATTGGCAGGCGCACTCTCAACCACTGCGCCACCAGGGAAGCCCTGTGTATTTATTTTTTGGCCATACCACGTGGCATGTGGGATTTTAGTTCCCCGACCAGGAATTGAGCCCGTGCCCTCCGCAGTGGAAGCATGGATTTTTAACCACTGGACTGCCAGGGAAGTCCCTAGTCTTTCTTAATTATTTCATTCCCTGAGATACACCCAAGTCACGTCAATTTGATTAGAATGTTCACAAACCAGGACTTCCTTGGTGGTCCAGTGGTTAAGACTCCAAGCTTCCACTAGGCGGGGCACAGGTTTGATCCCTGGTCTGGGGGAACTAAGATCTCTCATACCATTTGGTGAGGTCAAAATAAATAAATAAATAAATAATGTTCACAAACCTCTTGCCATTATGTTCAGATACTTGTTTTGGTTGGTTCCAGACAGCTGAATACTGATGTTGCCAGTTTTCCAAAGAATAGTCCCATTCTGGAGAACTGGAGGTCTTTAATAGCCACAAGAGATGTTAACAACCTAGCACAGGACCAGCACATCAACGGCACAGGATTCTCTTACTGTTTCATCCCATCTTCTTTTTTTTTTAAACAGATTAAAAAAAAAAAATTTACTTATTTATTTTTGGCTGCATTGGACCTTTGCTGCTGCACGCGGGCTTTTCTAGTTGCAGCAAGCGGGGGCTACTCTTCATTGTGGTGCATGGGCTTCTCATTGCATTGGCTTCTCTTGTTGAGGAGCATGGGCTCTAGGCATGCAGGCTCAGTAGTTGTGGTTTGCAAGCTCTAAGGCACAGGCTCAGTAGTTGTGGTACACAGGCTTACTTACTCCGAGGCACGTGGGATCTTCCCGGACCAGGGCTCGAACCTGTGTCCCCTGCACTGGCAGGTGGATTCATAACCACTGTGCCACCAGGGAAGCCCCTCATCCCATATTCTGATTGTGGTCTTCTGTGGGTTTGGCCTCTAGGTTGTTCTATAACAGAAGCCCCTGTAAGCCCTTTTGGTTAACAGTCAGATCCTTCTGATTTTTAAAAGTATCATCCACATAATTTGAACAACGCCACTACATTTGGAGCCAAGTGGTAAGTTGTTTATTAAACACAATCAGTTTTCTAGGTTCTTGGGTTACAAGCCTCTGCCTCTGGGGTTAGAATCTTGTTTTCAGGGCAATTACCACTGGCTCAGTCCTGCATCTCATTGGTCCTCCTCTTCCACAAACACCTCCCTGGCTCCAGGGTGGCCTCTATGTGGGAGGCTAACCTTTATTTACAAAATGGGCTGGCAACCAAGAGGGGAAGGGTTGACTCCTAACGACCATTCTCAGAGTTTGAAGTCTGACCAGTTCATAATCCACAAATGGAAGATTTTGTTAACAGAATGGCCCTAAGAGCAGACTTTGATACATTACTCATTGCCCTTTGTCAAGGGATGGCCTCCCAACATTAAGTATCAGCTTCTCCAACATTTTAGTAACTAGATTTTTAATACTACAAACCTATTCTCTAGAAAAATTACTTTCGTTATGCCTTTTCTAGGGTTTGTGAATTACATCAAGTCGCACACCATACTTATCATGTTGTCACGGTCCTTAAGACCTGTTAAGAAGGGAAGCCAAGGATTTCCAAACCAACCCTGCTCTGTCATCTCACAAGGCAAGTTCCTCCACAACCACTAAACCACTCAGGCAGTTGACCAAGTGTCTGTCAGCCAAGCAGCATCTTCTTTCAGATTAATAGGACAGCATGGCTCTGGCTGAATGCTTACAGGACAGCTGACGTGGGGGGCACCTGGAGGGACAAGCTCACTAGTTTTCCTGAGGCCCCACGCGAGGAGCTGCAGGTGCAGCTGTAACCCCTCCTGCCATTTCTGTGCTTCCTCCACACATACAGGATTGACTATGACGATGTATTAAACAGAAATCTGCAAGTCAGATGTTTCTGAAAACAAGTTTTATTTAAATAAGGGTTTAAATACATTACATAACATTAAAACTGAAGGGGAAAACACCCCCCCCAAAACCCCAAAACCAGTTTGTTACTTCACGTGGCATCGGGCAGCTGTTGCTAGTAAGCTGCGAGCGCTACAGCTACATGACTGATACATCGGTTTGAAATTTGTTCCCTTGTCAAAAGTTTAACTCTGATAGAAGGTTGGCCTCACATTCTAGTTTGGACATCGATCAGCTAGGATATGTCTGGTCAAAAAGACCTTGGTGGCAAGCCAGATGTCCCATCACCTCAGTAGAATGAAGGTGGCTGCTCTAAGCTCTGCCCACCTGGTCACGTTGGAGACACCAGGGGATCTTTCCCCTGATAATCAAAGACTCCCTCTAGCAGTACAGCTGCCGTCGCTGCCTCACCCCATCCTCCACTCTCAGCTTCACCGAGGGCTGTTCAGGTGGCGACATTCTCTTAGGGCAGGGAACTCCGTAGAGGGATTGCTGAGGAGCTTCTGGCCAGACATAGCCACCTGTGATCTTAGGGCTCTGGACTTGGCTGAAACATCACTGTTATTGCTTTGTTTCAGGCCGGACACTGCCAGGTGCCTACTGCTTGACCTCTGTTTAAATGAGGGACTTAAAAGACTAGACAGCATGGCTCTTTTCAGTTTATTGCATGAAGGAGTTACACTAGTCCAAGTTAAAAGCAGACCCCAAATGGTTACATTACACAAGCTGTGAGGTTTTTAAACTTGTGACAAGGGACAGGAGGAAAATTCTACTCATTGCAAGGAAATCCTCACTTAAGCTTCAGTGAGCCAGGAGCACTTAAAACCCATGAACCTTCAGCTGATCGTCCTTAGCCAGTCCAATCTGCAAAGGAAAAAAGGGCAGTTTTAAAGAGGAAATAGAGTTAAAGCCTCCATTTCTGATGACAACAATCCTGTCTTCCTGCTTCTACACTGGTCAAGAGAAGTCCCAGAGCCCAGATGCTCTCAACTCAGAGTACACTCAGTTAACCACCAGTGGTGTAATAGGATTTTAGCACTTAGGAACAGCCAACCAGACATCCTGCTTGTTTTACTATCTGTCTGCATGCAATTGCACCCTTAAAGCAGATCCATGTAAACAGTAAACTTAAGGCAGACAAATCCCTTGCTTTCAGAAATACATTTTGTCTATGAACTTCAAAAACTCAACTGTTTGGCTTAGCCTTAGAAAACAAACTTCTACATCTCCAGCAGAAACTGACTAGACTAGGCAGATCTCAGATTAGTTAGCCAGGTAAGAGGCACAAATGTACTAACAGGAAGTGACAACTCACCTCTACGAGGAACTGGCATATGTTCTTGCGCTGGTCACCCTGTAGCTGAATTACTTCTCCATATTCTGGATGCTCAATTACAGTACCATTGCAGGCAAATTTCTGCAAGGACAATGCAATCAAAACAAGTTAGGCAGCACAACGGCCTGAATGCCACTAATAACCCTTTTCAGAAAGTAATCTGAATTACTTCTCCATGTTCTGGATGCTCAAGTACAGTACCATTGCAGGCAAATTTCTTCTTAAATGCCTTCACTAGTTTCTTTTTATCGTAATCATCAGCGATCCCTTGGACAGTAGTAAGGGTCTTCCTGCCGTTTCTCTGTTGAATTCTTATATGGATATAATCCTCAGTGCCAGCAGGAAGCAGATCATCACCCTTACTTGCATCAGCAAAGGGGTCTGGGAAGAAAGGTCAAGCTCGTTTAGTGCTATTGTGCTCAGATCCCACTGGATCTCTTCCGTGTGCAGAAACTGATACTGAAATCGTCAGGGCCTGGTCAGATCAGATATGCTCTTTGTTGGCTCTTCTCGAACAGGTCAGTCCGGGACGGCCGGCTTCCCCAGTCCGGGAGAAAGTCTGGGCTTCCTGCCCCAGGCCCGCCCTCGAAAGCCGATCACATGTCGGGGGAGCCAGGGTTGGCCGGCGGCGCCCCACCCAGCTGATGCAACCGGCCGGAACCCAAGATCCGAGGCGGGGCCACGCTTCCCGCCCCATTGGCGCGCGCAGCTGTCACTTATGGCTGGCACCGCCTCTCCCTCCCGGCTCCGTGACAACGGCGGTGACGTATGGGATGTGACGAAAAGGTGGCGGGAGGGGCGGGTGTGGCCCGAAAAGGCCAGGGAGCCATTAGTAAATGCGCCACCCGAGACGCTGGACCCGCCCAAGGGCTGACCTCCCGCCCGCTCCTTCCGGTCGCGCTCGGGGGCCAACCCCAGGGCCCAGGTCGCGGCCCCACTGCCTGCGAGCCCGGACATCTCTCCTCTATCCAAGTTCACTAACGTACGGAACGCTTAGCAGCTTTCCGGGCCCTGGCTGCGGACCCGGAGCGCCCCGCCCGGGCCTTCCTCCTCTTGGGACCTTTCCGGGACTTACCGAAAGAGTGGAGGTTCTGGATAGCGGACATACGATACGATTCCTTTTCCTCGGTGGAAACGGCCTGCGGAAGGCGGCGGCTGGAGAAGGCGGGCGCGGGGGACGGAGCGTCGGGAAGCTTGGGGGCTCGAGGGGGAGGCTGCTGAGTCCTCGGCGGCTGCTCAGTGACTGGGGCGGAGGGGCGGTGCCTGTATTCACTTATGTAGCCGCCCTGTGACGCCAGCGCGCTGCCCTCACGTCCAGGCCCCACCCACGGCATTGTGCCCCCTGCGCCCGGGCGCCGCCGCTTCCAATTGGTCCGGAGGCGGGGACGCGGGACGGCGCTCGCGCAGGAACTGTGTGCTGCGAGAGGGCGTTCTCTCGACTAGGGGAGAGATGGAAGGGGGAGGGAAGCGTTGGTTCGTCTAGGCGCCTGCGCAGTGCTAGAGGAAGGTGGCCGGTGCAGACAACTGGCGGAGGTTTCTGCGCCTGCACCTTATGTTCTCTGGCCTGTTCCGCCTTTTTGACCCTGTTGCAGGGAAGGGTTTTTTCCTGGGGTAGATTGGCGCTCCTTAGAGGGGATTTAGATGCTGACCCTCCCAAACACGACAAATTCCCACTATCTCATACCCACCCAACTACCCACTTACTCCCTACTTTGCAGATTTGCTCCGTAACAGATTTAGGGCGGCACTTTTTCAACGTACAATAGTATAACCAAAACCTTAACTTTATCATTTAGATTAATTTATCATTTAGATGAATCAAATCTAAAAATGGATTAATCTACTTTAAACGTATCGTTTAGATCGTCTAAGGAAAGAATTCCCAGATCATTAGCACAAGTTCAAGGGAGAGTAACGCTGGTTCTGGGGGTCAAGAAGAATTCATGCACTTTTGTCATACAAATTGTGTAGGGTTGAGCCTTCCCAGAGCTTAGTTGAACTATTTGCTTCAAAACAGTCAACCTTTCTCGCACTTTCAATTTATTAATTGAAATGCTCATAGTTGCAGGGGTACCTAGTGTGGTTTTAGACTCCACATGCTTCCAGGGACCAGGGAGGTAAGGTAAAGGAGTGCAGACAGCCAAGGGTGGTGTAACGGGGTGTGGTGAACGCTGGGATGAAAATCAGAGGCTGCAGCGGCTCCAGCCCATTGTGCTAGATCTTCTTTTTCAAGAGAACCCTGAAATTCAGATGTTTCTATAAAATCTTTTGATTTCTAATCATTGCCAATAAATTTAATTTTGGAAAAACACTGTGCAAGGCAAACATAAAAATGTATGCTGGCCCCAAGGACTGTGGGTTTATGTATCTTGATGGTCAGGGTCACTGGCACCAGTGGAGTCTAATGGGAGGGAGAGACAATAAATAAGATGACAGATTGTGACAGGTGCCAAGAAAGAAGTAAATAAGGTGACATGAGAGAGTGACAAGTGTCACGGTCTGAGCATGGGTTGGAAAAGAATTTCCAGACACAAGGCAGAATGTCAGGAAGAGTTTATTAAAGAGAAGGGTCGCTGCAAGAACAGTGGGCCGACTTCCTGGTAGCCAGGGAAAGTCGACGATGAGCATGGGTTGCTTGTCCGTTTTTATAGCCAGGGACTTGTGAGTCACCTGCCAATTGGGTAGGGTCCACATGTTTCCAGTGGGATGAATACCTTCCTTTATATGGGATGGGAAAGGAGCAAGGCATGCTGCTTAGGAAAGCTCAGAGATGTTGCAATGGTCTCATTGTGACAGAGTGACAAGGGTCTGGTAACTCTCTGTTCCGGTGATGTTGGCCCTTTGAGTTTATCTTGTTCTTTGTCCTTGGAGCACATCACAACAAGGGCTTCAGGAGGCCTCTGAGGAGGTGACTTCCCAGTTGATGCTTAAAGAGAAAGAGCCCATAACATGGAAAACCCCAAAGGAGGAAAAGCTGGGTGTACTTGATAGTTTTTTTTTAATTAATTTTTATTGGAGTATAGTTGCTTTACAATGTTGTGTTTGTTTCTACTGTACAGCAAAGTGAATCAGCTATATGTATACATATATCCCCTCTTTTTTGGATTTCCTTCCCATTTAGGTCACCACAGAGCACTGAGTAGAGTTCCCTGAGCTATACAGTAGGTTCCCATTAGTTATCAGTTTTTTTTTTTTGCGGTACGCGGGCCTCTCACTGTTGTGGCCTCTCCCGTTGCGGACCACAGGCTCTGGAGGCGCACACTCAGCGGCCATGGCTCATGGGCCCAGCCACTCCACGGCATGTGGGATCTTCCCGGACCGGGGCACGAACCCGTGTCCCCTGCATCGGCAGGCGGACTCTCAACCACTGCGCCACCAGGGAAGCCCAGCTATCAGTTTTATACATAGTATCAATAGTGTATATATGTCAATCCCAGTCTCCCAATTCATGCCCCCACCCCCCCTTCTCCCCTTGGTTTCCCTACGTTTGTTCTCTATGTCTGTGTCTCTCTATTTCTGTTTTGCAAGTAAGATCATCTATACCATTTTTCTTGATAGTTTTTTTGATTCCGTATTTACTAAGTAGTCTTTTGAATAATCATTTGGCTTCCTTGATATCAGGAATTGGGGGACCATGGCTAGAAGGCATGGGCATCCCAGTCTCACACCCATCCCAGAAGAAGCTAAGGACACAACCTTCCTCCACCTGGAAGCCTCTACACTCATAGACGTGGCTGTGCTTGAAGGGGGTTTGGGG
This sequence comes from Lipotes vexillifer, assembly GCF_000442215.2. Taxonomy (NCBI): domain Eukaryota; kingdom Metazoa; phylum Chordata; class Mammalia; order Artiodactyla; family Lipotidae; genus Lipotes; species Lipotes vexillifer. The sequence continues at coordinate 5,375,225 of NW_006791954.1, read as the reverse complement.
AGAGAGAGTGAAAGAGTCAGAGCTGGCTCCCCCAGTGTGCACACATATTTTGTTATAAGAAAATTTAAAATAGCAATGTGGTCCAGCTTATCTTTTCCTTTTAGGAAAAGATCCTTTCTATGTCATAGTGAAGAAATCTTTTCTCTGCCTCCAGTTTATAAAGATACCCTGTTTTTCTCCTGAAAGTTTTAAAGCTTTGCTTTTTCACATTTAGGTCTTTTTTTAAAAATTGGGATATAGTTGCTTTACAATGTTGTGTTAGTTTCTACTGTACAGCGGAGTTCCCTGTGCTATACAGCAGGTTCTCATTAGTTATCTATTTTGTACATATTAGTGTATATATGTCAATCCCAGTCTCCCAATCACATTTAGGTCTTTAAACCACCTGGAATTGTGTGTGTGTGTGTGTGTGTGGGTGTGTGTGAGAGATGTGAGAGAGGGGTCTAATTCTTTTTCCTATGTGGATAGCCAATTGTCCCAGCACCATTTATTGACTAGTACCTGATTTGTCCTGCCTTCTCTATCATAATTGTATTTCCATTTATGCATGGGTTCGTTTTCGGACTCTCTGTTCTGCTCCACTGCTCTATTTATCTCTCAATTATAGGAGTTTTATAAAAAGTCTCTGTGCCCAATAGCATGAGTCCTCTGTTTTGTTCTTCAGGGTTATCTTGGCTTTTCTTGGTCCTAGTTCCCCTTCACCTCATGGTGTATCACCGCTCCCCACGTTCTACAACGTTCTATGAAGCACCCGATCTCTCTCGTTGCAGGGTCCGTACGTGCTGTCCCTTTTCTTCCCTCCTCTTCTCAGTCTGATATCTCCCACTCATCCTCCAGTACTCAGCTGGGAGTCATCTCTGTGCCCCCGCTTCCTCTCTTTGGCATTAATCACACTGCATTGTGCTTGCCTGTTCCTTGAACTGGCTACATAAATTGCTGGGCCTGGTACAAGATGACAGCGTGAGGCTCTTTGTTCAAAAATGATTCAGAATTTGAAGACAGTGACAGCAGAACATTAAGCCAAGCACAGGGCCCTCCTAAGCGTGGGGCCCTGTGTGATGGCACAGGTGGCATGCCCGTGGTCTGGCTTTGCCAGTCCCCTTATTTATCTCCCTGTTAGACTGTGAGCTCAAAAGAATAGGGTACGTGCCTCTCTCCTCTGCTGTGTATGTGCAGTAGGTGCCTGCACACAGTGGCTGCTCAATGCTTGTCGAATGAACAGGCATTGTAGGTGCTACCAGTTAGGGTTCTTGGCCCTCCTTAATCAATAGAAATTGATAAGAGGCCAGGCAAGAATTTCAGGCAAGGCTGTACTGGGGGCCCTGCTGTAGTATGGCGGGAGCAAAAACAAGCAACCGGTTCCCTTGATTGCTCCTGAGGAGGGGCGAGCTGGTTCCCTATATGGGGTGAGGTAGGGGTGTGTCCAGGGGTCGGGCCAGAGTGGCGGCTCAGGAGGTCTGCCCACCCCTTTGGTGGTATTGAGTGCAGGGGGCATGCGCAGTACCCTGCTTTTGCTCCCGGGTCCTCAGAAGTGGCAGTTGGGTTTTTGGTCTTTTTGTATCTTGTTATCCATAATTTGCCCCAACTGTACATGCATGCAGTTATTTTTAGTCCCTCATAGTTTCTTTCCATTCTGTTGCTCTAGGAGATGTTTGTTCAGGTGCAAACACTGCAGCAAAGAGTCCCAGGTCCCAACTTGTCTCATAGTTGCTCAGTTACTAGGAATGGCCAACCGCTGGCTGCAGGCTGCAACCTCTGCTGCCCTCTTAGAGCGTCCTGGCGTGAAGCACTGAGAGAAGGGCCTTTTCAGAGGCCTGACCCTGGGCTCTAAAGGGAGCTTGTGGACCTGGCTTCCCGGTGCAGGGCAGGGAGGGTGGCCCTAGGTAAGCATGTTCCCCAGCTCCTCTTACAGGGACCTGGTGTCCGGTGCCAGACCTGACCTCGGTGCACTGTAAACAGTTATTGCCACACACACACACACACACAGGCTTTGCTTTGGCCAGCCTACTGTTCAGAGGTCAGGCCAGGAGCAGGTGGCTAGGAAAGTGGGACACCCAGGCCTTGGTTACCACCAGCTTCCTGGGCGAACCCCGTTCGCCTCTCAGGGCTTCCATTTTATCCCCTAGAAGGAGGACTCAGTAATTTCTAAGGCCTTTTCCAGGTCTAAAGTCTGTAGCTCTGTGTTCCCGTTGGGGACATTTCCAAGGAGGGTCTATAAGAGTCCACTATCCAGGGACTTCCCTGGAGGTCCAGTGGTTAAGACTTTGCCTTCCAATGCAGGGGGTGTGAGTTTGATCCCTGGTAGGGGAGCTAAGATCCCACATGCCTTGGGGCCAAAAAACCAAAGCATAGAACAGAAGCAGTATTGTAACAAATTCAATAAAGACTAAAAATGGTCCACATCAAAAAAAAATCTTATTTAAAAAAAAAAAAAAGAGTCCACCGCCTAGTGCAGAGGTTGTCCCAGCCCGGGGAGCTTGAAGAGTAATGATGGAGCCAGGACAAATTTGTCTGAAAGTGACACCGGTGCCTGCTGATAATACTGTCTTGTTCGTTACCGCACTCTAGTTCCGAGTCCTGACCCCAGAGCACGGGCTCTGGAGCACCTGAATCTGAGTATCACCTCCACCTCTTCCTGCCTGGGTGACTTAGTCTCCCAGCCTCCATATTTTTCATCTGCACAAAGGGATACGAATACTTTCTCTCTTAAGCTTTTGAGGAGATTTAAAGAGAAAAATAAGTGTGACAGGATAAAAATGTAATGTTATTAAATCACTAAGTAGATAATGCCAGATTCTCAGCGGAGAAGGGAAAGAGAGAGAGCTCAGAGCCGCAGGGGACAGGAGCAAGTCCCTGAGAATGGGGGGGACAGAGGTGGGCACCTCTCCAGGGTGAGCTTGGAACATGGCAAGGGCATGGCTGTGTGGGACTCCTGGGGACCTTCAACCTTGATTAAGATTCCCCAGGGCTCTGAACCTGGCGTGGAAGCAGCAGAATCTCTCACCAGGAAAAGATCACATCCTCTGGGGAAATAGGCATCTCCATGGTAACCAAGGCAGATGGCTGATCTGGTCCAAGCGGCCTCCCTGTAGCTCTGGTGCTACAGAAAACCCTGTGACCTAGAGGGAATCCTGGGGATCGCTGGAGGCCCTGTCACATCCAAGGTCAGATTTCTGGGCAGCTGGTGGGATAACTGGCACAGGATTTAACTTGATTGAAAGAAAGTCAAATAAATGCGATCTTTCTTGCATTCCTTATTTGGGAGCTACCAGTATGTATGTACATGATGGGAATCATGTCCCCCCACCGCTCCTCAGGGAATGAAGTCTGCTATTACCACTTGGAAAAGGAGGCAGACCTGGGCTTGCTGCAGCACTGACCCAGATTGCACTGGGCTGTTGTGAGATGTGCTTTAGCCCTCAGCTGGGGTTCCGCTCGTGTTACATTAACCCTTCAACCTCCCCCCACCCAGGGTGTGTAGTGGGAAGCGACGCGAGGGACCCTTATGGGGTGCTGGAAACGATCTCCATCTTGATCCTGGTGGTAAAAATTCATGGAGCTGGACCCTTAAGCCTAGCGTGCTTTACTCCGCTCCAGCCATCCCCCCGCCCCTGCCGCTGCGCCCCAGCCTTTCTTCTTGTTCTCACATTTCCTCTGCTTGCCAGGGACTCCTGCTCGGTCCCCCTTTGCTGGCGGAGCATCTGCCTTCCCCATCCTGCTTTCTGCTCCTTCCCCTCTGCTTCCTCCTCCTTCTGGGAGTCCTGCAGGATCCTCTGTGGATGGGATCAGGGGGAGGCAGCTTTGCTTAGGAAGGGAGGTACGGGCCAGAGACCCCGATTCCCCTCCCCTGGGCAGGCAAACTGCAGACTCGGTTGCGGGGAGTATAAAGTGTAGCCTGGGCTTGCGGAGGAAGCCTAGAAGGCCCAGACCTGCCACCTACCCTCAGGGAGTTCACAGCTTGGCAGGGTTCAGAAGATGCCCCCAACGAGCCAGGGGCGCAGGCGGAAGGAGGAAGTGCCGGGCACAGGTGCACAGAGGGTGCTGCGTTCTGAGCGTGGCAGTAGGAGTCCCCTGGGGTGGGGTAGACATTCCAGATGGAGTAAAGAGCATCACATGTCGTTGTGGGGAAGTCAGTTCACACCTGGTCCCTCTCTGGGAGAAGCTCACAGGTGTGTTTGGCGTCTTCTTTGGACAGAGACCATACCTTCTCAGGTTTATTTTTATTTTTAAAAAGCTAATGTAGGAAAAAAAAAAAAAAAGCTAATGTAGGGCTTCCCTGGTGGCGCAGTGGTTAAGAATCCGCCTGCCAATGCAGGGGACACGGGTTCAAGCCCTGGTCCGGGAAGATTCCCACATGCCGCGGAGCAACTAAGCCCGTGCACCACAACTACTGAGCCTGCGCTCTAGAGCCCGCGAGCCACAACTACTGAGCCTATGTGCTGCAACTACTAAAGCCCGTGCGCCTAGAGCCCGTGATCTGCAACAAGAGAAGCCACGGCAATGAGAAGCCCGCGCACCGCAATGAACAGTAGCCCCCGCTCGCCACAACTAGAGAAAGCCTGCGCGCAGCAACGGAGACCCAATGCAGCCAGAAATAAAAAATAATATCTCGATAACTTTTATATGATTGCTTATTGAAATAATAATATTTTGGATATATGGGTTAAATAAAATAGATTATTAAAATTAATTTCACCTGCTTCTTTTTACTTTTTAAAAAATGTGTCTACCAGGAAATTTAGTTACATGGGTGGCATGCATTATGTTTCTACTGGAAAGCACTGCTCTAGATGATTCCAGACTGAAGAGAGGGTTCGTTGACACAGCACGTGGCAAATCCACACTCATACGCTTGGCTGTCCCCCCTGCCTTCTCCTCACCAGCATCAGACTTGTTTCCTGGTCTCCTACTCCAGCCTTAAGCATCTCTGATGAACTTGTGAATTGCTTCCTGCTCCCAGTTGAGAAGACAGCTCAGGGATGGTCACGTGAAGAGAGTTACATGATCTTTTCCTTTCCCAAGTGGCTTATCTTCACCCACCCAAACTGGGTCTCCTCCTGGGCAGGGCTGAGAGTTCTACCACCAAGAAGGTGAAGGTCTTTCCTTTTGTTTCACTCGCCCAGCCCAAGCTGACGCCTCCACCAGCTAGTGACCAAATATGGTCACCTGACCATGCTCCAGGGGCTGGGTCACCGACATTGTCCTTTGCCCTAAACAGCTTAGATGCTGTCCTCTCTTCCCGTAGATAAGACTCTTCCTAAGAGGAATTCTAGGAAATAATTACAAAAAAATAGACTTTATTCTTTAGAGCAGTTTCAGGTTTACAGCAAAATCGAGAGGAAAGTACAGAGGTCCCATATACCTTCTGCCCCCACCCAGGCATAGCTGCCTCTTCCACTGTCAACATTCCCACCAGAGTGGTACATTTGTTACAACTGATGAACCTACAGTGACACATCACAATCACCCAAACCCCATGGTTTACATTAGCGTTCACTCTTGGGCAATACATTTTTCATTTTGCGAAACAAACAGTGATTGAGAACCCACTACTCACTACATGCTGTGCTGAGTGTTTCCCACTCCTGTCCCACGAGATTCTGACAAAGCAGGTGGCATTAGCTCTTCTGTCCAAGCCTAAGCTTGGACAAGGACACTGGCCAGGGGGGTGGTGGCCCTCTTCCTGCTGGGCAGCATGGCCACCTGGAGTGGCTGGGTTTCCAGGGGAAGCCTTGGGGTGATTCTGCCTTTGTAAGGGGGTTGGTCATTTCCTTGGTGGGGCTACTGCCTGGGAGTGCATCCCAATTCTTGGGGTGAGGAGGGGATGTTACTACACACTTGAGGACTGAGTCTGGGTGGTCACTGCTGCTGTGGACAGGGCAGCTATCACAGCACATAGACTAGGATTTAAAAAACATTTTTGGGTGGCTTCCCTGGTGGCACAGTGGTTGAGAGTCCACCTGCCGATGCAGGGGACACAGATTCGTGTCCCGGTCTGGGAAGATCCCACATGCCGCGGAGCGGCTGGGCCCTGAGCCATGGCCGCTGAGCCTGCGCGTCCGGAGCCTGTGTTCCGCAATGGGAGAGGCCCGCGTACCGCAAAAAAACAAACAAACCAACATTCTTTTGGATCCCTAATTCCTTTCTTTAAACAGTGGCTGAACCCACACTTTGACAGAAGGGTCAGGGGGGCCGCCAGAGTTCAGTTGTGCTTCAGAGATGAGCGGGACAATGTATGTGTGAGTGTGTGTGTGTGTGTGTGTGTGTATGCGTGGGTGTGTGTGAATACGTGCAGGTGAGAGTGTATGTGCAGGCTATAGGCATGTGAGTGTCAGTGTGCGTGTGGATGCATATCTGAGTGAGTGTGAGCATGTATTCGTGGGTGTTTTCCTTTCTCTCTTCCCAGATGCTCCTGAGGATCTGAGAGCTTCCTGCGTTGCAGCCCAAACCCAGGGGAATCATCTCGGTCCCTACAGGAGGCCCTGCTAACAAAATTGGGGTTTTAAGTCAAGGGACCATTTGAGATGCTGTCCTGCTACTTGTCTGTTCTGTGTCCTCAGGCTGTAACCAACTCCAAGCTCGTACTTACCACAGGACAGGCCAATAAATCAAGAGACCAGTTGCTGGGGCAAAGGATAGCGACTTTACTCAGAAAGCCAGCAGACAGAGAAGATGATGGACTAGTGTCCCAAAGAACCGTCTTCCCTGAGTCAGAGTTCAGGCTTCTTTTATACTAAAAGGGGAGGGGGTGTGGTTGGTTGCTGCAAACTTCCTGGTGCCAGAATCCTTTTTTTTTTTTTTTTATTAAAACAATTTTTTAAAATTGGAGTATAATTGCTTTACAATGTTCTGTTAGTTTCTGCTGTACAATGAAGTGAATCAGCTATACGTATACCTATATTCCCTCCCTCTTAGACCTCCCTTCCACCCCCCCATCCCACCCATCTGTGTTGTCACAGAGCACTGAGCTGAGCTTCCTGTTTTTTATAGCGTGTTCCCACTAGCTAGCTATTTTACGCTTGGTAGGGTATATATGCCAATCCTAATCTCCCAATTCGTCCCACCCTCCCCTTGTAGCTGTCTGCGTAGATCAGGTTTCGATGTTCCTGTAAACCTTCAACAAGAAAAATGCTATTCTCTGTTCTGCAACTTTTTATTTCTATATGGTTAGAAAAGTGTTATACCTTTAAAGGTCAGAGCCTTAAGAATGGGCTATCCTGTAAATTACAGGCTATAAGCAACATTCTTAACTTGTAAGAAAAGCAGTAGAATGGAAAGGTTAAAGTAAAAGAAACAGATCCAGTATGGAGGGAGTCGCGTTTGTTCTTCCCTATTACAAGACAACTTGCATAATCTCTCTGAACCTCAGTGTCCTTTCCTGTATGTATCAGGAAAAAATCCACTGGTTTACCTATAACCTGCAGCTCACCTTCTAAGGAGAGTAGCTCCAGTGCCCTGAGGGGCCTTAGTTGGCAGGTGGAGGAGACTGGTGGAGCTAAGATGCTGGGCAAAGGATGAGACCCCCCAGGGAGACCCCAAGGGAAGGGTAGGCTTGGCCAGTGAGGCTGGGGGCCATGCAGTCTGTGGGGCCAGGTGGAGAGGGAGGGTCTGGGAGAACCTGGATTTGTGCGCCATGGTGGCCCACCTGACCCATCCTCACTGCTCCTGCCGAATCCTTCGTAAAATACCAGTTGCTCACTGGTGCTTTTGAGGAGAGGATTTTCTTTTGGGGACAGAGTGAGGTTTGGGCTTTTGCTTCAAGACTGGCCTGGGCTACTGCATGGGGGAAACTGTGACACTTTGGTTACCTTATAGGGAGGCCATGGCCTGTTCTAGAAATATTATTTACTATCTGCTTTCAAGTGATGGGCTTGGCGTTAAGCACTTTATATTTACTGTCTTGTTCAATCCTCCCAACGCCCCACCAAGTGGGAATGGCTCTTTTCTTTTACAGATGAGGACACTGAATTTAGAGAGCTGGGATTATTTTCGCAAGATCATAGCTAGTAAGTTGCGGGGCTGCATTCAAACCCTGAGCCTGTGCCCTTAACTGTGAGGGTACCCCCGCCCTGGAGGACTGTCTGTGCCTGGCCGTGCCCCCCAACAGATACCCCCAAATCACTGCTGGCTTCTCTTCCCAGGGCGGGGGAGGCACGGAACCCCCGCCCAGGGCAGGGCGGCCTGGCATGGCCCTTGAGTGAACCCACTTCCTTCAGTTCTTTCAGCATCTCTATGCTTTATTTTATTTTCAAAATAATGATGATATCTCCCCAGATTGTAAAATAATACATTCTTATTGCATAGAAATTTAAAAAGTAGAAAAGTGACCCCCCAAAAAACACCTGTTAAATCAGTTACCACCTAGGGATGACCAGGACCCATTTTGGCATGTTTCCGTCTGTTTACATGGATTTTTATGAATCTGCCCAGTGCTTTGAGTGTCCTTGTGCCTTGCTATCCTGTACACAGCCTTCGGCATGGCTTCAGATCTTCCCCAAAGTATCCATTCTTACTTAAAACATGAGTGAACAATGTAAGTTTTACCCAATGACCCTCAACAGAGGGCATTTACACCACCTCCCCTAACTTAGCTCAAAAGTCTTAGCTTGCGCAGACCCCTCCTGGTCTTTTTTTTTTTTTTTTTTGCCGTACGCGGGCCTCTCACTGTTGTGGCCTCTCCCGTTGCGGAGAACAGGCTCCGGACGCGCAGGCTCAGCGGCCATGGCTCACGGGCCCAGCTGCTCCGTGGTATGTGAGATCTTCCCGGACCGGGGCACGAACCTGTGTCCCCTGTATCGGCAGGCGGACTCTCAACCACTGCGCCACCAGGGAAGCCCTACAACCACATTTTTAACGGCTATGTAGTTTCTATTTATCTGAATGTAGCATAAATAATGTAACCAGTTTCCTTTTCTTGGACATCTAAATCATCTCCAATCCTTTGTTCTCATCAACAGCACTGGATGAACATCCTTGTGGGTAATTCAACTTGCACGCCTTTCAGGAATTCTGAGGATAATTCCTCTAAGTGGATTTTCTGGGTCAACAGATAAGCATATCTTTAAGGTGTTTGCTAAACTGCCCTCCAGAGACAAATTGGTTCACATTCCCTCCAGCAGCCCATGTGAAGGAGGGCCTTTCCCTTCTCTCCCAGCCACTTCTCTGACTCTTTCCTCCCTGGACTCTGTGACGCTCAGCTCTCTGCCAAGGGCTTTACAAATCCTAGTTCATCGTGTTTAGTTGTCACGTCAACCAGATGAGGCAAGGACTTTTTAAAAAAAATTAATTAATTAATTTTTGGCCGCATTGGGTCTTCATTGTTGCGTGCGGGCTTTCTCTAGTTGCGGCGAGCAGGGGCTACTCTTCGTTGTGGTGCGTGGTCTTCTCATTGCGGTGGCTTCTCTTGTTTCAGATCATGGGCTCTAGGCACGTGGGCTTCAGTATTTGTGGCATGCGGGCTCAGTAGTTGTGGCTCACGGGCTCTAGAGTGCAGGCTCAGTAGTTGTGGCGCACAGGCTTAGTTGCTCCGCGGCATGTGGGATCTTCCCGGACTAGAGCCTGAACCCATGTCCCCTGCGTTGGCAGGCAGACTCTTAACCACTGCGCCACCAGGGAAGTCCTGAGGCAAGAACTTTTATCATCACCATTTTATAGATGAGGAGACAGAGACTCAGAAAGGGTAAGTAGGGACTTACCTACTTATAAATAAATACATAAATAAAAAAGAAAGGATAAGTAACCAGCCCAAGGTCACACAGCTGCTAGCAAGCTGTGATTGGATGGCCTGGCCTGGGACTGTATTGACAGGCAGCCCTCCCTTTGCTTTCTCTGCTAGCTGCCCTTCCTTCTCTGGACTCCTGCCAGGTCCCAAACTCCTGCTTCCTGCTGTCTTGGGTCTCACATTCCTCTCTTCTGCAGCAAACTGGCAAACTCGTTCCCCACCAGCTCTATGAAGATGGCTCCTAAGTTTGCACCTCCGTTCAATTCAGCTCCCACAAGTTTCTATTTCCAGGTCTGTCTCTAGCAGGGGTTTCCGAATCACAGTGGCCAAGAGAACCAGAAACATCTCTGGGGCAAGCATCCTTGGCTCAGTGCTCTGCTACCTCCTGTAAGTTCCTTTCCCTGTCTGATTCTCAAGCCCTCCTGGGTAAAAGTGGGGAAAAAACACACAGCGTTGGGAAACCGCATAGCAGCTCCTCAAAAAAACTAAACATGGAATCGACATATGATCCACAATTCCACTTCTGTGTATAAACCCAGAAGAATCGAAAGCAGAGAGACATGAGCAGATGTACACCCATGTTCATAGCAGCACTATTCACAATAGCCAAAAGGTGAAAAACCCTCAAATGTTCATTGATGGATGAATGGATAAACAAAACGAATTCCTATACAATGGAATATTATTCAGCCTTAATAAGGAATGAAATTTTGGCACATGCTACAACACGGATGAACCTTGAAAACACTATGCGAAATGAAAAAAGCCAGATACAAAAGGACAAATATTGGATGATTCCACCTAGAGCAAGTACCAGAATAGGCAAATTTATAGAAATAGAATGATGGTTGCCAGGGGTTGGGGGAAGGGAGAATGGGGAGTTATTGTCTAATGGGTACAGAGTTTCAGTCTGGATGATGAGAAGTTTCTGGAGATGGATTGTGATGAGGAAGATGATGTTGGATGATGGTTGTACAACAATGTGAATCTATTTCATGCCACTGAATGATATACTTAAAAATGATTAAAATGGTAAATTTTATGTTACGTGTACTTTCCACAATAAAACACACACACACAAACGCACCCACACGAGGTTACCAAGTGGGCTGAATGAAGTTAATTCACTTGATATCCGCCTTATGATGTTTAATAAACACCCCAAATTTACTAAGCCCTAGTCTGAGCTCCTAATCTCCCCTCCCCGCCCAAGCTGCCCCATTCACAGTGGCCCCGTCTCCGCTGATGGCAGCTCCTCCCCATGGAGACAGCATCCTGACTCTTCTCTCCCACCCCACATCCAATGGTTAGGCAGCCTTGAGCTCTCTCTGCCAATATATCAGAGCCTGATCACTGCTCAACACTCCTTGGTTCCTGCCCCAGACTGAACCACCATCATCTATGCCTTGGATTGTTGCAATAGCCCCCCCAACTTTCACCCCAGCTCCCTGGAGCTGGTCCCCAAACGGCAACCTGAGGAAGCTCCTTAAAATGGAAATCACATGACTGCCATCTGCTCAAAAGAAAAAGCCGTTCTTCACGTGTTCTACAGGGCCCCTGTATTAATCCTTATCACCTCTCCCAGCTCATCTCAACTACTCCACACTCCACCCCCAACTCCAGCCACACTAGCTCCCTTGCTGGGCCTAGAACATGCCAGAAATGCTCCCACTTTGGGATCTGGAAGCTTCTCCCCAGATATTCACATGGTTTTCTCCCCAGATATTCACATGGTTTTCTTTCCCAAAGTGTTCTAGGGGAAGAAAACATAATTTTCCCTCCACCCTTCTAAGTTCTTGGCTGAGACAAGAACAGATTAACAAGAGAAAAACAAACAGGTTTATTAACATGTATACCTCATGCATACGGGAGAGGTACCCAGGGAAAAAAATGAGTAATTCCAAGGTGGCTTAGAATTCAGGCTTTAAATACTATCCTAATAGAAAAAAAGGGAAGGCGGGGGGGAATATAGGCCTCTTAGGGGAAGGTAATTACAATATCATGCTGGTTTCAGGTGTACAGCACAGTGATTCAGTTATCTATAAATATAAATAAATAAGTAAAGTAAGTTAGTAAATAAATAAATTCTCCTTCAGATTCTCTTCCCTTATAGACTATTACAAAATATTGAGTAGAGTTCCCTGTGCTGTACAGTAGGTCCTTGTTGCTTATCTATTTCATATATAGTGATGTGTACATGTTAATCCTAACCTCCTCATTTATCCCTCCCCCACACCCCCTTCCCCTTTGGTAACCATAAATTTGTTTTCTATGTCTGTGAGTCTCTTTCTGTTTTGGAAAACAGTTCATTTGTGTTTTTTTTTTTTTTTTTTAAGATTCCCTGCTACCCTTCCTCTCGAGGTTTTGCTTAAATGTCTCCTTTCTTGACCACCCTGTTTTATTTATTGATATATTTTAAAATTAAATTTTACTTTTTTTAAATTGGAGCATAATTGCTTTACAATGTTGTGTTAATTTCTGCTGCACAACGAAGGGAATCAGCCATACGCATAAACACATCCCCTCCCTCTGGCCCCCCCCCCCCCACACACACACCGTTTTAAATTGCAGCTCTCCACCCAGTCCTCCCATACGCCTTTCCCTGCATTATGGCTCCTTTTTTCCCATAGCACCTTCTAGAACACCATGTACTTTACGTATTTATTAGGGCTGTTAATGTCTGTCTCCCCTACTGGAATCAACCACCATTTACTGATGGATCTCAAACCATTTAGCACAGGGCCTGGTGCATAGTAGGCACTCAATAAATACTAGTCAAAGGCATGCATGAGATAAAGTGCTTTCTTTACTATGTAGTCTGTACACACGCGAGCGAGTGTTACTGCTTCCACTTTTATTAATTTAGTACTTCTAGTTGCGTGAAGGACGTCTTCACGGAGAGCCCTCGTCTCTCCTGGTGGCCCTGGCTCATCAGCACCATCAGCGCTGCGTGTTCTTCATCTGTTCTCTTTGCCCAGCAGCCTCTCAGCCGCCCCAAACTTCTCTCCTGTTTGCCCTGTTCACTCCCCTCCTCTGAAGCTACTATGCTTTTTTTCCTGGAGCGATCCCCGACAGAGCTGTGCCCCTGCTCAGAGACTTTTGCTGGTTCCTCACTGCATAAGGATTTAAGTACAAACTCAGCTTTGTCCCTTAGGCTCCCAAATGATCTCCCCCTCAATGCCTTACATCTGACCTAGTCTTGGGACAAACTGGATTCCTTAGAACCGATGTTTTCCTGCCTCTGTACCTTGACTCAGGCTGGTCCCTTCACCTGGAGTGTCTTCTTTCATCTTCACTTGCCCCCCAGTTCTACCTGCCCTTTAAGGCCCAGCTTCAACATCACTTTTCTGATGCCTCTCCATCTTTTGGAACCTTTTGCAGACCTTCTATCTTGGGATCTGGCTCTGAGTTGAGTTTTGGACCATATCACTTGGAGGCCACCCGGCCAGACTGTAAGCTTTAAATGAACTGTAAAGGAACGGACTTTACAACGCTGTGCCTTGTTCCTTTCTATGTCCCTGGGAGCCGGAGCACACTGCTCAGTTTCCGCTCAACCCAAGTGTTAACTTGGAACTTTACAGGACGAACGCAGAGCGGCGGAACAGACGCACTTCCTGATAAGGCCACAAGATGGCAGCATAGGCCGGGCTTCAGAACAGGTGAGGTTCCCGCCGGCGCCCCCCCACCCCACCGCCCCCCTTGTTCCTACCACCTTCCCAGCATCCAAAGCCCTGAAAGGTTACTCGGTTCCCTCGAGGTGTGTGGAGGAAAGTCCTCTCTCTAGGGCTGGGGGCATTAGGTCTGGGGTGGGGACACCAGTTGGAGGCCTATAGTGAGTGTGTGCGTGTATTTCCTGTAACGCCCTCCTCCAAGGTCCCTTTTCCAAGAGAGATCCCGGTAGGACGGAAGGAGCACCAGGCAGGGAGGGAGTGGCAGGTTTGGGTCCTAGTTTTGCACTACGGCCTCGGGCAAGTGTCTTTGTACCGGGAAAGGGCCGATCACAGAGTCCAGCTCGCGGCAAATGCCCACGAAGTCTCCTCTTCCTGTTCTCTCCCAGTCCCCCTGCCCAGATTTTCCCGAAGGCGAAATGATGGTTGCACTAATGACCTGACGGTCACCACAGTCTCCCCCTTTCTGGGATTCTGTGTGGCCCAGAAGAGGGGAGCAGGGAGGGACTTTAATAATTTACTATTATTATTAAAGTCCTTTTCCGCTCCAACATTTGACAATTGAGACCAACTGAGAGAGGGGGGACGGGATAGCGGAGCTTTAGGAATGCCTGAAATGTGCTTGCCGAGGGCGCAGGAGAGAGGCGAGAGGAAGGACAAAGATGTCTGCGGAGGGTCAGGTACACTCTGCGGCTTTCCTGGGCGACGGGGTGTGTGAGGAAGGGGCGGGGCTATCCCCAGGGGTTCGCGGGGATAGAGAGGAGGAGGGGGCGGGGCGGGGGTAAGGACTGCGTGTCCCCCCACCCCCTCCCGCGGTGCACAATGATGGGTCTGTCCAACAGAGGGCGCCGCGAGCACGCAGGGCTCAGTCTTGAGTTTCCTCCCCTTTTTTTTTTTTTTTTTTTGCGGTACGCGGGCCTCTCACTGTTGTGGCCTCTCCTGTTGCGGAGCACAGGCTCCGGACGCGCAGGCCCAGCGGCCATGGCTCATGGGCCTAGCCTAGCTGCTCCGCGGCATGTGGGATCTTCCCGGATCGGGGCACGAACCCGTGTCCCCTGCATCGGCAAGCGGACTCTCAACCACTGTGCCACCAGGGAAGCCCTTCTCCACTTCTTACTGAGTGGGTTTGTCTTCCGAGCGTTGAGCCTCTGCACCTTCACCAGGGATGTGATAGGGGCGAGGGTACTGCTGGTTCAGCTGGGGAGCTGTGTCACCGTTCAGAATTGTGCTGTACTGTGTCCCAAGTGGCAATTGTGGGTTTGCATGTAATCAGCACAGTGATCATTCATTCACTCATTTATTCATTCATCCAGCTAAAATTATTGAGCACCCACCAGGTGGCAAGCAGTGTACTGGAGTGAAGTGACAAACGAGGAGCGCTCACTGATGACCGACACCTAAGACCCACGTCACAGGTCAGCCCAGGGCCCTGGGGGCACACCGAGGGTGGGGAGCACTTGCTACCTCCACCCCTCGCAAGTGCACCCACTCTGAGGTGAGCAGTGTTATGCCTCTTTCACAGAGGAGAGAATCGAGGTTCAGAGAGGTTAGGTAAGAGGCCCAGGGTTACACAGCCATTAAGGGGATGAGCTGGGATTTGCACCTGGAACCTGGTTCCAGAGCTCCCTCCCACCTGCCCTGTGAGGCTGCCTCTGTCAGGGAACAGCCAGTGAGGCTGTGAGGGGGTGAGAGGCTGTCCTGGGGGCAGGGAGGCCATTCCACCTGTGCACGTCCTGAGCAGGACAGGAGCCTGTGGGCAGGGGGAGCTTACAGCTGGCTGCTTCACCCCAGAATGAATAACTTTCCAGCGATCAGAACTGCCCAGTCATGGAATGGGTGAGCCTGAGGAACAGAAGTGCCCTGCCTCTTCCCAGACCTTGCAGGGGCTGCCCGTTGACCCTGGTGCATCCACCCAGCATTGGAGGCTCTGCCTGGCACAGTCCGCTTTTCCCTCCAGCCTCGTCTTGCGTCCTTGCCCGGCTGTTCTCTGTGTTCCTGCCTCTCAGGCCTTCTTTCAGCAACCTGCTGGGCACACTCACCTCTGGGCCTTTGCACATGCACTCACCCATCTTCGGGCCACTTCAAGCCTTCCTCAAAGTCTTGTGTGCTGCCCTGCTGGTTTAGGCTTCTCTGCTCCCCCTAAATATGGCTCCTCATGCCTTACTGAAATTATCGGGTAATAGCCTTTCCCACTGGACTATCAGATGCACGTGGCAAGGACACTGTCTTGTTATCAGGGCATTGCCTCATTTGGTGCTCAAGAAAGTTTTCTTGGAAGAATGAAAGAAGGTAAGAAATAATGAAAGAAACATGCAAAGCCCAATGCATGGTTGGGGGACTTGGGTCAGTTCAAGATCTTTCAAGTCCCTTCCAATCATCCTCTGGCCGCAGCTCTTGCTCCCCCCACCCCCGCAGGGAGTGGAGACTGAGAGCCACAGTCAACACCTGACGTTTTTAAGCATCTAGGCATCCCGCTAGGCACTGTCACATGTACTCTCACCCATCAAATAAGCAGGAACGAGGTGAAACGTTTTCAGTGGACACTAGCTTGAAGGCTTCAATCTCTGCCTGAATAGTTTGCCGGTTGGCCTCGGTCATTGCTACATCTGCACGGGCCCCGCCTTCCCTCGGACCCCGTCCGCCTGGCCCCTGGCTGCACTTCCAAATAAGGCCACCAGGTGGCGGCAGACGCCAAGAGTCGGGGCTCAGCGCGCGCCGTCCAACCTCCGACCGCCGGCAGGGGGCGCTGCTGCTCTGCCGGGTGCTCGGAGGAGGTGGGTCGGGTTTGCCAGCAGGGCTAGGGAGGCGGGGTCAGCCCTGCCTGGAGTTGGGGGCAGGTCTGAACCTCAGCAACGGAGGAAGGCTGCGTAGCACCCTCATTCTTCCTCATTCGTACAGTGCGGTCTTAACCTCTACTTTATAGGCTTAAGAGGCAAACTTTTTTGTAAAGGGCCAGATGGTAAATATTTTAAGTTTTGCTGGCATTTGGTCTCTGTCACAACTACTCAACTCTGTCCTTGGAGTGTGAAACAACCCATGGACAAATGGGCGTGGCCGTGTTCCAATAAATCTTTACTCTTGGACGTCGAAATTTGAATTTTGTACAATTTTCCCGTGTCACGAAATGTTGTTCTTTTACTTTTTAAAAAAACGACTTAAATATGTAAAAACTATTTTTAGTTCTTGGGAAGGGATCAGGTGAGCCCCGATCTAGGTGAAGTCCCAAACCAGTGCCTGGTGTACAGTAGGTGCTCAATGAGGGGTCACTGATGTCAGCCACCCGGAAACACTCAGCAGGGGCTCCATGGACCCTGGTCTCCAGCAGCCCTTGGAGGGGGTCAGGACGCCGTCCTCCCAGTTTTGGCCTTGGCTCTCCTCCACCCCTCACAGAAGTGCTCAGTGAGGGAGGCCTGTCTCCTCGCCTTCTTCCTGTGGCTGCATTTTCCCACCTCCATGCCTCCACCTGGGCAGTTCTCTCTTTCTAATGAAACCCCTGTCCTTTTCACCTTGCAAGTCCCAATCTCATTGCTCTCTTTGTAAAAATTCAACGTTGAGGTATTGAAGTATTCACCCATTTTAAGTGCAGAGTCCATGAGTTTATTTATTTATTTATTGGCTGTATAGGGTCTTAGTTGCGGCACGCGGCATCTTCGTTGAAGTGTGTGGGCTTCTCCCTAGTTGTGGTGCGAGGATTTAGTTGCCCTGTGGCATGTGAGATCTTAGTTCCCGGACCAGGGATCAAACCGGCGTCCCCTGCAT
Organism: Lipotes vexillifer; assembly: GCF_000442215.2. Lineage (NCBI taxonomy): Eukaryota > Metazoa > Chordata > Mammalia > Artiodactyla > Lipotidae > Lipotes > Lipotes vexillifer. Next base: position 5,358,077 of record NW_006791954.1, on the reverse strand, counting down.
TGCAAGAGGGATTCTTAAACACTGGACCACCAGGGAGGTCCCAGGTTCATGAGTTTTGACAAATGCGTGTACTCAAAGGACCACCACCCCAATCAAGATAGAGAACATTTCCTTCACCCCAAAATCTTCCCCATGCCCTTTCCTAGTTAACCTTGGATTTTTTTTTTTTTTTTAATGTCTCCCACTTATCAAGCACTTGCAATGTGCCAGGCTTCACGGAGGCCCTTGACAAGTCCTGTTTCACTGAAGCCTCGGGAACCTGGTGAGGTGGGGGCAGTTGTTATCCGTGGGCATCTTTCAGCTCAGGACCCCGAGCTCTGGCTTGGGGAGACATGTGCCCACTGCAAATCAGGACAGGGCTGAGATTTTATCCTGGCCTGCTGGTTCCTAACCCTCTTCTACCTGCTTGTCTCCCAGCCCCCTCGTGTTCCCAGGGGCATTGTGCACACGCCTCTATACTCCTGGGTGAGTATCCCCTGAGAGCTGGCCAGAAATGCAGAGTCTCTGGCCATACCCGGAATTACTGAGTTCCCAAGTCCCCAGGTAATTTCAAGGCTGAGAAGCGCTGTCCTGAGCCCGGCTCTTTACTGGGGAGTGGTGGCTGTGTCTGTGTCCACTTCTCAGATAGACTGTGAGCTCCTGGAAGGCAGGGGCTGAGCCCACCTCAAGGCCTCCATCCTGCAGCCCCCTTGCGACTCAAAGTTGAACCAGCAGGTGAAGGGAAGAGCAGGAGACTGGAGCTTCGGGATGAAGGTTTGGGGGTGAGGGCTGTGTATACTAGGAACTAGTGGGAGGACTGAGACAGTGCTGGGGGTGCTCTATCCCCTTGGAGTTTGAAGGTCTGGCTGTCCCCTTGCTCTGGTCACTCACTGTCCAAGCTGACCCAGGGAGTCTAGTTCATTTGCATATTATTTGCATACAATGAGCATATCTGGTGCCTTTCCTCTTGCAGATTACATGGTGGTGGGGGAGGGGAGCAGACTGGATTTGGGAGGCGGTGGACAGGACACAGAGCTGGGAGTTTTGGGGAGGCCTTGGGCTGCAGACTCAGGCCTGGCTCCTGGCTGATGCCCATCCTGGGAGCTGGTCTGGTGTTAAGCAGTGACCCTCTTTGGGTTAGGAGGGGCACCGGCGAGGTCCTCCAAGCTCCAGATACTTGCTGTGGGAGCAAGGTTGGGGGCTGGGCTGTTTCTCACCTCCCTGCCTTCGTCCCCCAAGTTCCCCCGCCTGGAATGTCCTTTCCCACGTCCCTGTCACCATCCTACACATCTGTTCACACAACAGGATTCTCTCCAGCAGTGAGAGAACCTTGCAGACGTAATGTTCAGCAAGAAGACATAAAAGGAGCTTGTGTTATGAGTCCAATTATATAAAGCACGAAAGCAGATCCTATGAGTCTCTGCTGTTAGATGTAATGGTTCCCCTGGGGGGTGGTCAGTACCTGGAAGGGAGCACGGGGTTGGGGGCTGGGGGCTCTGGGAGATGCTCAAGTCACTTTGTGATCTGGGTGTTGGTTATACGGGTGCTGGTTTCACTTTGTGAAAATTCACCAAGCTGCACAGGGATTACACATGCATTTTTCTTATTTTCTTTCTTTCTTCCTTCCTTCCTTTTTCTTTCTTCTGATTTATTCAACATTTATTTTGTATTTACTATGTAAGAAGTATGGCGATAATATGAATTATAAAAATTCACTTTCTGGACCAAGCACCTACACTATGTCTGTCCCTCAGATCATTTATATTAAAAATATGTCTGTATTTTCGGAACTAAATTGTAGCATTCTAAATCCTCCAACTTCGCTTTTCACATGTCCTTAAAAAAGGAAAGTTTTTGTTAAGATCCATTTGCATTTTCATATCTTAACAGGTAATTTTAATGTGTAATAATAGCACATGGAGGGATCACTTTATGAACTACTGCTCCGTATGTGCATTTTTCTGTATACAGATACAAAGTGAAAAAAGAC
>NW_006791954.1:5343721-5355513 GCF_000442215.2 Lipotes vexillifer | reverse complement strand
AATGCCGAGATGAATCCTGTGCATATGAGCTGCTAGGAGCGCTTCTCTCCCCCTGCCTGCCCTTCACAGCTGGTAAGGCCCTAGCTGCTCCATGGGATTTTAGTTTTCTCTTGCCCTCTTTTCCCCCTGGGCTGGGACACCCTGACATCAGGCCCAAGCCTGTTCCTCTGTGTCTCCTGGCCTGGGACCCGGCACCGAGCAGGCGCTGAACATCCCAGCATGAATGTGGCTCCTCAAGACCCCTGGGCTGGCCCACGAGGCCCTGGGGCACCAGACAACATGTGTATGGGGGTATTTCTCCTTATTCCCCCCCACCGCCCCGCAAAGGCCAGCATTAAAACACCTGGCTGTGGCTCAGGGTTAGAAGTGGGCTAAGGGATGGGATGGCAGAAAGTGCCAGAGGAGAGAGAGGGGCCCCCGGTGTGGGGAACCACTGATATTCTGGGCCCTCAGCACACTGGTCTCTCATCGCTGCCTCTCTAGCCGGGGTCGGTGCCTGCTCTTGCCTTGTGCATTCACCCCTGACCCTGAGGGTGCCTGGGCTCCTGCTTAGCCCCCACTTCAGTCTCCAGCAGGGGAGGCTGAGGCCTGGCTTCTCTGCACTTGGCTCTGCGCTCAGGCTGCTCTGAACCTGCCCGGCCCTGCATCTGACTCACCCCTGCTCACCCTGCCCTGCAAGTTGGGGCCTCCCGGTGGTGCCTGAGTTACAGGGACCTGCAAGCAGACACAGATCCCTCTCCCCACTGTCTGGAACTTGTCATAGAGGAACTTTGGGCAATGATCTGGCCTCTCTGGCCTCGGTTTCCCTTTTCCGTAGAGTGGGAGAGCAATTCTGCAGCTGTGGGGTCTGAGGAGTGTGGGAGACCTTGGGAGCCCGAAGTGTGGGGTCAAAGGCCCGCTGGGGAGGGGGGATGGCTAGTGAGGGGCCACACGGCCCTTCCCCCTCAGCTGGGTGGGTCTGCACGGGTGCGGCAGGTGAGGGGTGGAGAGGTGTGTGCTGCTTTTCCCAGGGTTCCTCTGGGAGGTGGGTGGAGGTGCCGGGGGAGCATGGGAGAGACAGGGGCCTTGGCTTTGGCCCGACTTGGTCCTAACTGTCTGCAGGCCCGGTCCGCCTTCTATGGGTCTCGGTTCACTCCTTTGTCGGGGGGCCATTTTGTTCCATTGTCCCTCAGGCCCCCAGAACTCTGAGGCTCTCTCAGGCACATGCTCTGTTTGACCTGCCTGCAGTGTTATTTTGGAATCAGTGTCTACATTTAAAAGATCAGAGGCCTCCCAATCAGACCCTGAGTTCCAGCTTCCTGAGCAGGCAGGCAGAGGTCTGGCCTCTTTGGGATCCTCTGTGCCAGCAGCAAACGGGGACGGCTGCTCCCGGGGGTCTCCATTCCCTGGGGGCCCAGCCCCCTGCACTGTCCACACCTGGGGGCCTAGCCCCGTGGGCATTTGAGTGTAGTCGCTGGCTCCCCTTCCAGCCTGGGGCCGTCCCTGCCCAGGACCCTCTGCTTCCAGACACATCAGCCCCGTGGATGCCCCACCTCCAGCAGCTCAGTGGTCCAGCAGCTGGTGCACTTGCACGAACGAGCCTCTTTTCTCTCTGTTTTGCCAACTTAAGGCTTTGGAGGGCGGGTCTGGATTAGATGGGCTTTAGCTCATGTGTTTATCCAAAGCAAAGACCTAGGTTTCGGGATTTCCGCGGGGTGTCTAGAGCCTCGGTCAGGGCCCAGAGAGGGTGCCTGCTCGTGGGGAGGTGGGTCCCTACCTCCTGGGGCCAGGTCCTTCCCCTCCCCCTGCGATGCCCCCCATTCTCAGTGTCTCAGCCCAGTCACAAGGCCCTTGGAGACAAGCTCCCCGACTGCCTGCTGATGTCTTGGCCTCACCTCCACCCCCCCACCCCCAAATGCCCACGCTCATTGTGTTCTTTGCGGCGCGGCTGACTGTCCGCATCCCTAAGCCCCTTCCCCTCCTTCCTCTGCCTCTGCTCCCCCTCCCCCTCCCCCCAGGCCTGCCCTGCTCTGTCCTCATGGGCTGCTCCATGATGCCCGTGGCCTCCTGCACCATGGCTGTGTCCCTGGCGCTGGGATGGGGCCTCGGTCCGGCCTCCCAGCCTTGAGCACAGACTCAGACACACAGTCAGTGCTCAACGTGTGTTCTAACGATTGAAGCTGCCTTTTGTCTGAGGGGCTGGGAGCTGGTGAGGCGTCACCGGAGGTCAGGCCGAGATTCTTTCAGCTGTTGCCTGGCCATTGCTGGGAGAGGGAGAAAGGGTAGCCCTAGCCATCGGGCGAGGGGACAGGGAGGCCCCCTCCCCTCTGACACCATTCCTGGCCACAGCCCTGGGCTCCTACCCTCAGCCACCTGTTGGCACTCAGGTGTGACAGCCCCAGGATTGGCAGCGGCCTGCAGAAATCCAGCCGGCCGCGATCCCCTCCGCCTCCCGGCTCAAGCCGGCCCAGCTCATGGTGGGCAAACAGAACTAGGGAGGCTTCTCAGGGACCGCCCAGGCCAGCTCCTGACACTTTACAGATGGGGAAACTGAGGTCGAAGAGGGGTGGTGACTTGACTTGGAGTCCTGGGACCCTCTCCCAGGTGGCCTGAGTCCTGGGCAGTGCAAAGTCAGTCCTGGGGGTCGGGACATGGCAGTGCCTGCTGTGTGGGGCCCCCTGCCCCCATCTGAGCAGCAGGGGAGCCAGCCCTTCCCTCGCCCGGTTCCACCTGGCCTGGTGCCTCCCAGAGCTGGCAGAAAGGTAGGGTGGGAGCAAGTCTGAATCGGCCCAGGTGGCTTCGAATCCCAGCTGGCCCTCCCTGCCCGCAGGCCCTGGGAGCGGGGACTGAGCTCACACCCCAAATCCTCTGCCTTCCCTCCCCACCCATGCATTCAGCCTGGGGCCCAAACATGGCAGGGAGCCAGCCCCAGCCTCTCTCCTTGGTAATGGAGGCACAACACCCCACAATACAGACTCTTTGCCCTGCCAAGGTCACACCCGAACCTGGGCCTTCGTGCCTGGCCGGGGAGAAGCCTGGCAGGGGGAGGGGGGAGGCAGGCAGGGTGGTGGGAGAGGGCAGCAGGGTCCCTGGGCCTAGAGACCCCTCCCTCCTTTCTCAAGCTCAGGGGAGCCAGGGCTGTTGTCCCAGCAGCCTTGGATGGTGTGGCCCCAACCTCAGCCCTTCAGACTTGGTAGCGCGTGGAAGGCGGAGATGGGCCAGGTACATCACAGGGAGAAGTGTGGGTCTAAGCTAGAGAGTCCTCCTGGGCCAGCTGGGCTGTGGAAAGGGCTCAGGGAGGGAGGGTATGAGAGGGTCCTTCTGTTCTGGCTGGGGGGCAGCAGGCGAGGGATGGGGCATTCACCAGCCCCCAGGTTGGGGCAGGGGCACTGGGAGGCCGGTCCAGTCCCATGTTTGGGGGCTGCTTGGGTGGGTGAGCAGAGGGGGTCAGAGCCTGGGGACGCTGGGATGGCGCTGGAGAGGGGAAGGACAGTTTTTCTGACCTTCACTGGCCTTTGGTTTCTGTGGCCCAGGGCTTGGGATTGTGGGGCGATACAGGCAGACGGGGTCGCTGTCCCTGGGGAGCCCCCCGTCAGGGAGGAACATGGCCCCAGACCTTGGGAGCTCCGGGTCTGAGAGGGGAGGCCCAGCCTCTGTCCTGGGGAGTTCGGGAACATCCATATGGGCGACAGAGAAGAGGACAGATGGAGTCACTCAGCTCTGGGGCACAGGGCTCAGCGGGGCCCCCTGGTGTATGCCTCTGCCACTTAGGGAGTGATGGAACCTGAGGGTCTTTCTGCTTCTTCTCCCTGGGTTGGGGGTACCACCCCAGAGCTGATGGGCCCTTCCCCAAGTTACCAGGCCTGGTCAGAGCTGTGATCAATTGAAATTGCTGGTCCAATGCTTGCAGGTTAAGCAGAAACTTCTCACACCACCTCTGCCTGGCTCTGTGGGGAGGAACCATCACTGGCCCCCCCTTATGGATGAGGAAACTGAGACTCAGGGACGTGAGATGCCCGTGCTAGAGGGCCCGGGTCCTAGGGGCCAGACCACTGTGTTTAGAGTGCCCAGCTGGCTGATGTTTGGGGGAATCTGATGCAGGCAGGCCCTGGGCAGTGCAGGGAAGGGCAAGTCAGATCTGTGTCCCGGCTGTCTCCCAAGTCCTGAGACCCGGTGTGTGCTGTTCCAGTTTTCGGCCCCTCTGTCAGGCCCTGTACCCTGCTTCAGCCCCCGGTGGTCCAGAGGGGAGGGTGGGGCTGGGGAGACTGGGTCCTGCTGAGGCTGCATCTTCCACACCCACGGCCCACCCAGGCTGAGTCAGGGCTGGGCAGGAGCCACAGGGGTGGCAGCTTTCCCAGGGCCAGCCCGGGCGGTGTCCACATTCCTCACAAGCTGGGTGCATCTGGGTTTGGCCAAGCTAGGAGTCCTGGGCCCTGCCCAGGCCCCCGGCCTGCCCCAGAGGCAGCTCAGCACCATGGCCTTGGCCTTGTAGGGACCCCGCCTGGCAGCCTGGACCAGGGTGTGTGCTTGCCTTGCACATACCTGCTGGGTGGGGTGCAGGCTGGGGTGGGGGGGATCCTGCTGGAGCCCCAGCCCCCCACCATGGCCCGGGCATTGGGGTGCCCACTGCTCACCCCCTCCTCAGGCCCCCCTTTTGCCTCTGCGCTTGGAGACCTGGAGGCTGAGGCTTATGCCGCCCATCTGCGGTTTGGGCCTTGGTCTCGCCCATGGCTCAGCAAGCGCTGGTGGAAGGGCAAAGGGTGTTCCGACAGCTGGGGGGTGACGAGGGCCCCTCCAAGGCCAGGAAGCAGCAGGGGGCTCATCCTGTTTGTAGCGCCCAGTCTCTCAGGGAGGCCTTTGTCCTCAGCAGCTTGGAACCCTGGGTGCCAGGTGCGGTGCTGGGGCGGAGGCTCTGAGGGGGAACCTGTGCCCACGGGGGCTCCAGCTCTGGGCGCTGCCTACAGCTTGCCCCTCCCCGCTTCCTCTGCATGCCCGCCGGGCTCTCTGCAGGGCAGGGGGCTGCTAGGGAATCCACGTAGGGGTTGGTCAAGGCCAGTCCCCACCTCTCCTTTGTGAAACGTTGCCACAGTCCACCTCCTTTCTCTGGGCCTCAGTTTCCTCTCCTGTCAAAGGAGGACAGACCCTCCTACATACCTGCTGGGTGGGGTGCAGGCTGGGTTCGGAGGGAATGTGAGGGCTCTTGGTGGGCGGACTGTGACCTTGAGACTGAGACCTGAGATGGGCTGTGCTGGGCCACCGCCCCTTCCCCACGGGGGACCCTCCACACCAGCTCTGCGGTTTCCCCATCAGCCTCTGTGGGTCAGGCCAGGCCCCTGCCTGGGGGTAGGGGAGGTAACCTCAAATCTGGGATCTGGGGACCCTGTCCACGGTTCCCCACTTCCTCTGAGGGCTGCTGGTAGAGCTAGCATTTCATTCACTCCAGCGAATGGCTGCCGGGCGCCACCTGCCTTCCCGAGTCACCCAGTTCCACAGCCTCAGCAGTTCTGACTTCAGCCCGTGGGGCCTGGGATGGTCGCCTCCGTCATGTCCCTGCAGCAGGCAGGGCCGGGCTGTTTCCTGGGCAGGCCCAGGGCTGCTTGGGCTGCAGAAACCACTTCCCAGGCCTTGGTGGCAACCAAAGGGCCCTGGCCCTGTGCCCAGAGTGGGCGTGGGAATACTGTCCTGCACGGAAGGTCGGGAAGGGTCACACCGGGGCTGTCGGAGGAGGAGCAGGGGACAAGCTGAAATGTCAACTCAGCATGTCACTTGGAGAGGCAGCAGGCTGAGTGCCAGGTGACCAGGGGGCCTGGGCCAGGGGAGGGGGGAGCAGATGGGCACAGCCCCTACCCCATCTAGCCCATCACTGAGCACCCCTCAGGTTCCCCGCTCCGAGGCTTCTGACGGCTGAGCCCTAGAGCTGGCGTTCTGGGTGACCCTGTTCCTGCGGACCCTCTAGGGCAGCATTTTGCCCTGGGAGTGGTGCTGTTTGCAGTGGAAGGAAGTGCCTCAACCCCTGGAAGCCAGCTCTGTGTCCTGGTGTCCTTGGGCTAAGGATGGTTCAGTGTGTGTGTGCATGTGTGTCTGTGTGCGTGTGTGTGTGCGCACATGTTTGTGTTGGGGGGAGGCAGTTGTCCCAGTGGAGGTGGATTTCTGGACATTCAGACCAGGGTCTCTCTAGCTGGATTCTGAACCCTGAAGGATTCTGGGAGTTAGCACTGAGAACTGGGCCTGGGGCAGGCTGGGAAACGGTGGCAACAGGTGAGAACAGGCTGGAAGGGTGCGGCAGCAGCTGGAATGTGTAGGCTGGAGCAGCTCCACCCTCCCTCATACAGGAATGGGTGCTGGCTGGGGAGCCAGGACCCTGTGCCTTCCCCATGCTGTCCCCAGCTCTGCTCCGCTGGCCTCCCCAGCCCCTGCTCCCTCCTGTGGGGCATCCCCACACCCCCTCACTCCTTGCTGGGCTGGAGCCAGTGGCTCAGCTGGGCCAGGCTGCTTGGGAGAAGCTGGCCACTTTTCCTGAAGATTCCCAGGTTTTTGGCTTGCACGTTTGTTTCTGACCCTCTGCACAGACAGACTCTGTCACTCACGGGGCCCGTGTTCTGATGAGTTAGGGAAGCCCGCGGCTCACCTGTGGGGTGTTCCCTGAGCCAGTGGATGGGGCTGAGGGCACCTGCCATTCCCAGAGGTTCTGGACACACTGTTGGCCTCTGCCGAGAGGTTTTGTCCTCGCCTGTCCTTCACGGTTGATCAGGGAACCCTGTGGCCTTCAAGAGAGAGGCCGTGCTCCTTAGCAGAGCATACAGGGCCTTCCACTGTGGGCCCCTGCCTGCCTCTCCAGGCCCAGCTCCCATCTCAGCCTCCCCAGCCAACGCCCCCCATCCGAGGCGTCTCACTTCCCTGAGGGTGCCAGGCCCTGGGGCCTCCTGGCTTTTGCACATGCCAGTCACCTGCCAGGAAGGCTAGTGTCTACCTGTGACCCTTATGTATACAGGTTCCTGCTCAGACCCCTGCCCCAGCTGTCCTGCCTCTTGGGCTGCACCGGGGGTCCCTCTTAGGTGCTCCCACGGCCCCACCTGCTCAACCAGCTTGTGACGTCTGGTGCCTCCCCCGGGGACAGAGTTCCCTGAGACCAGGGCCCACTGTCATGTGTGTCCCCTGCCACATCTCTGGGCTCTCCCTCACGGAGGTCGGGGAGTAAGAGAATGAGCTAGTGAATGGGTGCAGGCAGCTTGGGGAATTCCTCTGAGGCCTGCAGACTTGTAAAGGACTGTCACGTGATCACGGCCCTGACTCTGCTGCCTCCAGTCTGAGGAAAAACACCCCTCTACCTTGGGATTGGGGCCTCCTGGGCAGATTCCAGAAATCTCTCTGAGAGCAAGGTGGGTACCCCCCCACGGGGAGGACTCAAGGTTAATGGGCCAGTGTGCATGGCAATGGCTGCTTTGTGTGAGTGGGTGGGTAAAGGACGAGCCGTGAGAGGCTGTGTGAGTGTGAGTGTGCACAAGTGTGAAAGTGCCCATGACTGTGTAAACGTGAGCTGTGAATGTGTCTGTGAATGTGAATCAGTGTGAGGCTGTGCACGTCTGTATGCATGTGTGAGGGTGTGGATACAGGTGAGTGTGCATGGGCGTGTGGGTGTTAGGGTGTGTACGTCTGTGAGTGTGAATGTGTGTGAGTCTGCGTGAGTGTGTGTGAGAGCTGATTGTGAGTGTGAGTGTGGGTGTCTGTGAATGTGTATACACTCTGCGAATGTGTATGGATCTATGAGTGTGTGAGTTCGTGTGCATCTGTGATTATGAATGTGTGAGTCTAGGAGTGTGAGTGTGACTATGTGAAAGCTGTGGGCGAGTGTGTGAAGGTGGGAGCCTGAGTGTGTATATGTGAACGTGCCTGAGAGCGTAAGAGTCTACGAATGCGTGTGAGTGTGTGGTACGAAGTTGTATGAGTGGGAGAGTGTGAATGTGAGTGTGTGGTACGAAGTTGTATGAGTGGGAGAGTGTGAATGTGAGTGTGTAAATGCGTGAGTGTATGAATATGTCAGTCTGTGAGCATGTGACCATGGGCATGTGAATGTGCGTGTAAGCTGTGTGTAAAGGTGTGGCTAATCCTGGAGGGTGGTGGCAGGGGACCCAGGGCCATGGGAGAAGCTCGGTCTCCCCTTCCCCAGGGTGGAGGTCAACCCCAGAGAACCCTCCAGGAGTCTGGGGAGACCCTAGGAGCTGCCAGGCTCATGTTTGCCCCAGAAGTCGACTCAGAGGGGCAAGGGGTCTTTCCCTGTTCTAGAGAGAGCTGAGGTCAATCTTTACTAGAAAGAAAAAAAGTACCACCAAATGGATTCAAAATAATATCTACAAAACATCGGTAGGATTTAAGAATTAAGACAACAAACACCTGTGAACCCCACCACCCGATTTTAGAAACGTTGACAGCACCCTCTCCCATCTCACCACGACCCGCGATGTGGATTTTGGGCTGTTATCCCCTTGCTTTCTTTGCAGATCTGAAGCACTTCTCTCCAGGCCCCGTGGGTGAGACACACGGCTTTCTGCCTGTCAAGCTGCCGGCGAGGCCAGGGCGGCTCAGTGCTGCCCCCTGGGGGCGCGGGACGCCGGCTTCCTCCTTCTCCGCGCCGCCGCCGCCCGGGTTAGGAGCCCCAGCCAGGTCACTCTGCAGACCCCACAGAGGTGCACGTACTCGCTGTGCACGCACGCGCAAGGCACGCCCGGACACATGCACACACCGGGCACTCACAGAGCTTTGCACGCAGACGTGATCCATCTATTGTGAAGGGAGCAGGTGCCATACTCTGTGTGGGGCGCTCCAGCAGGAGCCAGCCCACAGCAGCTTCTGCCCCAGGGAGCTGGAGGCAGGAAGGGGGTGGTCCTCATGAAGGGGGTCCTCGGGGACCCTCCCACTCAGGGCTGGGGGCGTCTCGGTAAGAAGTACCTTTGGGGTGACCCATTTAATAGAAAGGTCTAAGAACGGGGTTGCGGGAGGGGGGCTTTGTGCCAGAGGCAGGGAAAGGTTTTTTGGAGATGGAGAACGAGGGGAGGAGAGGCATAATGCAATGCACAGGCCAGCCTCAACAAGGAATTTCATGTCCATTGGCCTGGAATGGACGCAATGGCCCAGCCGGGGCCCCTGGTGCTACGGGGGTCACGGGACTACAGGGAGAGGAGCTGAAGACGGTGAGGAGGAGCCAGGCCCCTGGAGAAGGCGCCGGTGTGAAGCGCAGGTGGAAGATGTCTTGAGTCCCGTGGTCCCTACGCTAGTCGCAGGTGCCACCTCCCGGGACTGCTTGGCAGAGGCGCGCGACGCAGGGCGGCCAGCAGAGGGCGCTCCCGCTACAGATTTGAGGCTCCAGTTGGCGCGGTCTTGAGCCCGGGGTTTAACTAGGATCAGATCATTCTTGGAAAGCGCCCGGGCCTGCAGTCCTGATGGAAGCATTCTGGCTTCCCCCTTGGGGGCTACGGAGCAGAAGGGTGAGAAGAGACGACCACGTGAGGTGGGAGCCCCACCAGTGTCCTCCTTCTCCCTTTCCTCTGCTCCCTGGTCAGATGCTGTCTGGTCAGTATTTGCACCCCGTCTCCAGGTGGCGACCTTGAAATCAACCCAGAAACGCGACTGGCTCTCCTAACCTGCCCTGGAAGCCTTCCTCGAGGCCAGCCAGCTTTTCTAGAACGTTCCCCAGGGAACTAGTCCCAGGGCTCTGCCTCGGGAGTCTCCCCGCTTCCCTCGCTGGCCACTAGGTGGAGGACTTCCTCGCCTGGTGCCCAGGAGGCTTCCCCAGCTGCCACAACCACCAAGCCGGTGGATGCTAGAGTTTTCAGGACCAAATGCAGCCCTTTGTCTTCTGCCACAAAGCGTGACAGGCTTCCACGTGGCCGGTTGGTGGACCCAGCCAAGTCCAGCTGGCTCAGATGAGGTGGCAGCCCCATCAATCCCTTGGTGGTGGTGGGGGGGATTATGGAGGAGAAAGTCCCTTCAGTTGTGAGTGCCTCCTTCCACACCCTGGCATCTCCACCCAGGCAGGGGCACGTGGAACTCAGGTCATTCACGTATTCATTCATTTCTGCAGTTATCAAGCACCATTTGCTATGTCTGTTCCTGAGGACAGAGAGGAGGCAGGGTCCCTGCCTGAGTGGAGGAGGAGACAGGAAATAGGTGTGACCACACAGGGGTGTACGTGCTTTGAGGTCAGTGAATTGATTTCTTCCTCTGAACCCTGCTTTTCTCTCTGGCTTCTCGGACCCAGTCAGTGGCACATTACCTGCCCACCTGCTCAACCCCGAAAATGCAGGGTCATCCTGACGCCTCCGCGGCTTAGGCCCATCTCCCTGTCGGCCACTGTGTCCCATCCTTGCCCTCATCATCTCTCTCCCAGGCCATCCCTTTAGCCCTGGAGCTGGCCCCTGGCCCCCTCCCGGCTTTCACATTGCCACCAAAGTGAGCGCTTCTTTTATGCCCAGAGGCATAAAAGAAAAAATTAGCAAATGTGACCTAAGGGAAATCGTTTTGTTTGGGGAGATAAACACTGTAAACAAAGTTGGAAGACGAGTGGTCAGCTGGGAAAAGACATTGCAACCCATGTGGGAAAGGCCTCCTTCCCACGTTGACCAAAAGCTCACACAAGTCAGGAGGGACAAGATCCCACAGAAAAAGAAAAAAAATGGTGTAGACTAGGAACAGCTGGTTCATAGAAAGCAAGAAGGGTGCTGGCTTTGGCAGCACATGTACTAAAACTGGAACAATAGAAGATTAGCATGGCCCCTGGGCGAGGATGACACCCAAATTCGTGAAGCGTTCCATATTAAAAAAATGATACAAATGAACCTATTTAGAAAACAGAAACAGACTTTGAAAACACACTTATGGTTACCAAAGGGGAAATGTAGGGGGGAGGGACAAACTAGAGTTTGGAGTTAACAGACACACACTTCTATATATAAAGTAGATAATCAACAAGGACTTACTACTGTAAGTAGTAAGCACAGGGAACTCTACTCAATATTCTATAATACCTATATGGGAGAAGAATCTGGAAAAGAATGGATATATGTTTATGTATAAGCGAATCACTTTGCTGTACACCTGAAACTAACACAACATTGTAAATCAACTCTACTCCAATATAAAATAAAAATTAAATTAAAGAAACCAGCCAAACAAGAAGGGACCAAAAAATTTAGGGAAGGATAGTCAGTCTTACTCATGATTAAAGAAATGGAAACTGAAGCAATAGAGAGGCGCTTTTCAACTATCAAAAAGACAAAACTTGGAAAACAGCAACAAACTTCAAAGCTTGATGAGACCCAGTGCTGATGGGTGTGGGTGGGTGGAGGGAGGAGTTATTCTCATTCATAGTGGGTGGAAACAAAAATTTGTAGAGCTTTTCAGGAAGACTTGGAGGTGAAGATCCATGACTGGTACAGGGCCCTGGGGCTGACTGTGACCTTTTTTTTTTTTTTTTTTTTTTTTTTTGGTGTGGGGGCTCCTACCTGTTGTGGCCTCTCCCGTTGCGGAGCACGGGCTCCGGACGCGCAGGCTCAGCGGCCATGGCTCACGGGCCCAGCAGCTCCGTGGCATGTGGGATTTTCCCGGACTGGGGCACGAACCCGCGTCCCCTGCATCGGCAGGCGGACTCTCAACCACTACGCCACCAGGGAAGCCCCTGACTGTGACCTTTTTTAAAAACTGTGGCAATTTCAAATATACACAAAAGTAGAGAGAATGGCAGAACAAACTCCATATGCCCATCACTCAGTTTCAATAACTGTCAACATGCTGACATTCCTTTTTTTTCTCATATATAT
>NW_006791954.1:5339744-5343556 GCF_000442215.2 Lipotes vexillifer | reverse complement strand
CAGGGCACGAACCCGTGTCCCCTGCATCGGCAGGCGGACTCTCAACCACTGCGCCACCAGGGAAGCCCTATATATATTTTAAATTTATTTATTTATATTTATTTTTGGCTGTGTTGGGTCTTCGTTTCTGTGCGAGGGCTTTCTCTAGTTGCGGCGAGCGGGGGCCACTCTTCATCGCGGTGCGCGGGCCTCTCACTGTTGCGGCCTCTCCCGTTGCGGAGCACAGGCTCCAGACACGCAGGCTCAGTAGTTGTGGCTCACGGGCCCAGTTGCTCCACGGCATGTGGGATCTTCCCAGACCAGGGCTCGAACCCCCTGTCCCCTGCATTGGCAGGCAGACTCTCAACCACTGCGCCACCAGGGAAGCCCCTCAATAATCTTTTAATCAAAGTATAGTTGATTTACAATGTTGTGTTAATTTCTGCTGTGCAGCAAAGTGATTCAGTTATACATATATATATATTCCTTTTTAAATATTCTTTTCCATTATGGTTCATCACAGGATATTGAACATAGTTCCGTGCGCTCTACAGTAGAACCTTGGTGTTTATCCATTCTGTATATAATAGCTGACATCTGCTAACCCCACACTCCCACTCCACCCCTCCCCCAACCCCCTCCCTCTTGGCAATCACCTGTCTGTTCTCTATGTCCGTCAACATGGGGCCATTCTTGTTTCTTCTCTCCCCTCCACCATCTTTTGTGGGGGAGATTAGAGTATTTTAAAGCAAAGATATAATTTCAATTCACTCTGAATGAAAATTTGGCAAGAGCTATCAAAAGAGAAAATGGATCTACCCTTTCACCCAGGAACCCCACGGCTAAAATTTCCCCTAAGGATATATTTGTAAAAGTTCACCAGGCTTATGTTCAGGGAGGTTTATTACACCATTGTTTGTAAAAAGCAAAAAAAGCTGGACAACGTTTTGGGGGCGACAGGAGTGAGTGAATTACAGCTCACGGTCACGATGGATTAAATTAAAGAGAGTGAGGGACTTCCCTGGTGGCGCAGTGGTTGAGAATCTGCCTGTCAATGCAGGGGACACAGGTTTAAGCCCTGATCCGGGATGCCGCGGAGCAACTAAGCCCGCGAGCCACAACTACTGAGCCCATGTGCCACAACTACTGAAGCCCACGTGCCTAGAGTCTGCTCTGCAACAAGAGAAGCCACTGCAATGAGAAGCCCGTGCACTGCAACGAAGAGTAGCCTCCGCTCACCACAACTAGAGAATGCCCGCGTGGCAACGAAGACCCAACGCAGCCAAAGATAAAAAATAATTTAAATAAATTAAATAAATTAAAAAAAAGAAAGAGGGTGAGGTGGCTCTCCAAGAGATATTATTAACTGGGAAACTGAGACATTGAAGAGATCAGTCATCTCCCTTTGTATAATTAAAATCTCTAAACAGACAAACTAAAAACAAAACAGTACAGCAATGCTTGGATGACTGTATTGCTATAGAATAAAGTCCGAACTCTGCAGCACACTTTTCATGGAGGTCTCTCTTTCCAACTTTCATTCTAGCCATTTCTCCTCCCACTAATATGCACTATGAATTGGCCATTAGATTCCCAAAATGGGTTCCAAGGAACCGTAGCTCCACATACACCCCCTGAAAGTGGGTCCGTGGGTGATTAAGTTTGGGAAACCCTTAGCGCTCTGTCTTCTCCTTGTACAGTCACAATGCACATTAGCTTGTTAAGGGCTCTGGGAAGTCTGCAGTCAAACAAACAAAAACTTCTTGACATGGATGTACGTGCCTTCCTCTGGTCTCCCAGGCTCTGGAGCATGGTTCTCAGCCTTGGCTCTCATTAGCACCACCCGGGCCCAGCTCTGTGCCTCAGGGCTTAGAACCACTACTCTGCAACGTTGCCCTGCCCCTTTCTGAGCTTATGTAGCCCCACTCTCTCCTTTGCTTACCCCACCCCAGCCATACTGGTCCTTCTAGTTCCCTGAAAAGGAGTGTCTTGGTTCAGCTCCAAGGCCTTTGCACTAGCTCCTATTTTGGCCTGGAAAGCCCTTCCCTGCACCTGCTCGCTCCTTCCTTAATTCAGTTTTCCCCTTAAATGTCACTTAGAAGAGGCCTTCCTGCCCTGCCCTGGAAGCACTCACATTCCTTTTCATGTTTCCGTGAAGAATGTCTCATTCTCTGGATTGATTACTGTCCATCTTACCCCCTAGAATATCTGCTCCATAAAAGCAAAAATGGTTTCTTTTGTGTTCATCACCATATCCCCAGAGCCTAGGGCAGTGCCCAGTACACAGTAGGTGCTCAATTGATAGTAGCTGAACATATGGGTTTCCTTCGAGATCTGCTTTCCTTTTGCTCCCCCTGAAATTGTGATCCAGCTGCAAGTCTCCTGATGGCCCCCAAACACGCTGGGCACGTCCCCACTTCTGCCTGGATGAATTCTCACCTCGTCTTCTCTGCCTGGCAAAGCCCTGCCCTGGCTTCGAAACCCAGCTGTCTGGTCCCTCCCTATGAAACTGCCCTCAGCAGCCTGGTCTGAATGAGTCGCTCCTTCCCGCTCCTCCCAGGTGCTTGTACACACACACTTTCATCACCACACAGTAACACGGCGCTTGGATGGACTGTGCATCTGTCTGTCTCTCACTCACCTGCCTGCACTCATTAAGGGCAGGACTTGCTGACTCAGTGCTGAGTTCTTGGCCACCCAGCCCAGTGACGGCCACACCATGAATGTGATGAATGGGTGCTGAGTGAAGCCCAGCATTGGGCTCTTACTGCCTGCATTTATCCAGCCCGCATTGACTGGGCACTTCTTGTGCACAAAGCACCGAGTTAGACCTTAGAGTGGGTCCAGAGATAAACAGAAAGCCATCTTTTGGCTGTAAAGGATTCCCTTTCTAGAAGGGAAGCAGATCCAAATAATTCTAACACAAGTGAGAGTGGCTAGCACTCACTGGTGCTAGAATGGGCTGGGGGAGTGTATTAATTTCCTATTACTCTTGGAACAAATGACAACTTTAGGGCCTTAAAGCAACACACACTTATTACGTTACAGTTCTGGAAGTCCGAGGTCTGAAATGCGTCTTAGAAGTCAAAGTGTCAGCAGGGCTGAGCCCCTTCTGGAGGTTCTAGGGGAGAATTGTTCCTGGTCTTTTCCTGTTTCTAGAGTCTGCTTCCCTGGCTCACGGCTGCATCACTCTGACCTCTGCTTCTGTTGTCACATCTCCTTCTCTGACTCTGACCCTGTTGCCTCCCTCGTTTAAGGACCCTTGTGGTTATATTGGGCTCAGCCAGATAATCCAGAATAATCTCCCCATTGCAAATCCCTTGACTGAGTCACACCTGCAAAGGCCCTTTTGCCATATAAGGGGATAAGGACCTGAGTCTGCCTAGCACGGGGAGGGAAAGGTTACATCTCACCCCGGGGGCCTTCACCTAGCCAGCTTTGGAGTCATTGATCCTTCCCCCAATCTCTAGTGTGCACAAGGACTGGGGCCAGCTGCTGTGACAAGCTATCTCACGTAAGCCTCACAAAGAGTTTGTCATGGAAGCCGAGTAGCCTCATTTTGCAGATGCGGCTAAGAGAAGGGATATGACTTGCCCCGGCAGAGTCCTCATTGACCCAGGCTCTTGCACTTGGCCTTCTGAGCTCTTTTCATGAGGTGCGGAGTCGTGATCACAGATAACATGCTTCACGATGGGGGTTGTGAAGATCAGGGGCTGTGGTTCCTCCCCCACAAAACCTTGCTGGAGAAAGTATATCACACCTGAAATGTTAACTAACAAGCCCCAGGGCCCGGGTTCTGAGGCAGAGGCAGGGACAAGGGGGCATGTAGCTTG
>NW_006791954.1:5329336-5339330 GCF_000442215.2 Lipotes vexillifer | reverse complement strand
GGGGGGAGCAGGTAGGGGGCCTGGGGTGGGGCGGAGTATTCCATGGAGCCCAGGCCTCTGCACAGGCGTGCTCCCCTGTTGGTCGGGCACAGGATGATCCCATCCTGTGGTGGGCTGGGCTGTCAAAGAGCCCAGAGCGCCCCTTCCTGCCGGCGCTGTCAGGTGAAGGAAGGAGGCAGGCCATGCTCAGAGCATCCCCAGGCTCACACGGGGGAGACACGGCCTCCACCCCCAGCGAGCTCCCAGTCTGAGTGGGAAGATACAGCTTCTATC
Organism: Lipotes vexillifer; assembly: GCF_000442215.2. Taxonomy (NCBI): domain Eukaryota; kingdom Metazoa; phylum Chordata; class Mammalia; order Artiodactyla; family Lipotidae; genus Lipotes; species Lipotes vexillifer. The sequence goes on along the minus strand of NW_006791954.1, from coordinate 5,339,057 downwards.
TTAGGAAGCCTCCACTCTGAGGGGAGAGACAAAGCCTCTCTCTCGGGGAGCCCGGGCCACACATGACCCTGGAGGAAATCACTCAAGAGCATCGAAGAACAGGGACAAATGAGGGTGAATTAATGGAGAGCAACCAGCCTCGCAGGGCATGGAGGGAGAACAGCAGAGTGGGCAGGCGGGGCAGGGCCCAGGGGCCTGGGAGGCTGGAGTTTCTGACTCGGTTCCTCCAGGCCCTCAGTGCCCCATCAACCTGCAGGGCAAAGGGGAGGGGGTGAGCCCCAGGTCCGAAAGGGGGCCCACCTGACCTGCTGCCCTCTCTTCCTCCCCCATAACTCCCGGGGGCCAAGGAAGGGGGAAGCGAGGGAGGGGCACAGGGGAGCAGCTGGTCCTGTTAAGCTGGAGTCTTCTAGCCTGGGAGGAAGCAAGAGTTCCCTCCCTCGCTGGAAGGCCTGGGCTCCCCTTCCCAGACCTCCTCCCCACCCGTTCCTGCTGGTTCTAGGCCCTCCCTTGCCCTCTCCTCCTGTCCTGGGTCCCATAGGGGCCCTGGGACCTCCGGGCCCTTTCTGCGGCGGGGCCCTGGGCAGCTGATGTGGCTCTGTCCAGGGGGGCGGGGTTTCCCCGGGCGGCCGAATCCCGTCTTGGGTCCACCCCAGGCACATGTTTCCTGGAAGCCAGCTACTGGGAGGTGGCTGCGTGTGCTTGTGTGGGGAAGGGAGCAGCTGGGGACCCCTGGAGTTCAGGGGGCACTGCAGGACGTCCCGCCTCCGACTCTCTTAATCGTGCTTCCTGGGAGGCCGGAGCCAGGACCGCTCCACGCCTCCCGCAAACCCCGCCCCGCCCAGAGGCGGAGGGTGGGGCCTTCTTTGGAGTCAGCCGTAAATCATTAGTGGGTGGATCTGGGCGGGGCGGCCCTGGGGCCTCAGGACAGAGGCTGAGGAAACAGAATAGAGGATGAGGATTCCACCCGAGGGCAGGTGTGGCGGGGTGAGGGTGCCTTTGGCAAGGGGTGGGGAGGCTTCAGGGCTGAGGTAAAGGGAGGGGCACCCGTGAGCTCCTTGGTGACCTATCCTGGGCAAGGTGCCTGCAGGTGAGAGGGACTATGTGTCTGTGAGGAAAGGCGCTGACAGGCCCTAGTGGCAGGGTCCAGTCTTTGGGGCCCCTGAAGGGTTTGGGGTCCTCTCCTCACCAGCCAAGCCAAGGCCCCACCCCCACATCCTGGGCCTCTCACTTTCCTGACCTCACCTGATAGGGACCCTTTCCCCTGGGGGGAGGGTAGAGATAGCCCTGTATTCCCTTCCTGGGCCCCTGTCTCCGCCCCAGTCATGGCCCAGGCTCCCTGCTCCTAAGGACGCAGCGAACACTCACAGAGCACCTGCTGCATACCTGCTGTGCCCTGGGCTCAGGGTGGGGGTGGGTACTGTCCCAGGAAGGTGACAGTTAATGCTTGGGGGGCCTGTAGGAGCCAAGGTCGACTGGGCCGGTGTGGCGAGACCTTTGTCAACATCGATACGCATCTATCGAACATCAAGTGTGTACGGGGGCCCCCGGGCCACCCTGCACCTTGCGCCTTCCATCAACCTCGTAGGGTGGGTATGGTCCTGGGGACTCTCCCCCCACACCCTATAGTCCTGCTCAAATCTGAGACAGGGTCTGTCCTAGTCAACCCGAGAGCATGCCGGCCATTCAGCAGCCTCTAGCGAGGAGATCCAGGGCCTGTGGGGTTGGGCAAGGCTGGGGCTGGCTGGGGACACTCACTGGGGGATGCTGGGAGTTGTCCCAGCCGTCTCCCTGGGGCCTCCTCCTCCTGTCCCCTGCCCCCCGTGCTGGGCCCCCGGCAGGCTGTGGGGCTGGATCGCCTCCTTTCCCTCTCCTCCTCCTTGTGGGCCGAGCTGCTGACAACCGTGAGGGCTGTGGGCCTGGTGCTGCCCCTCTGGCTGCCAGGGGTGGAGGACTGGCCTGGGCAGGAGAATTCACAGCCGAGAGGACCTTGGCATAGCCCTCTGACTGGCTCCTGCCAGGCCTTCCTCCCCTGGCAGGGGGAGTGGGCGCTGCTGGGGCCCTGCTTCAGGCCGGGCTCGGCTGCTAGCGCCCGGCTGCCCTGCCGCTCCGGCACCCTGGGCCTCAGTTTCCACGTGGCGTCGTTGGCAGGATCTGGCCAGGGCTGTCCTGAGCGGTGAGGGAGGAGTGTCCGGGCTCTTCTTAGGCCTGCCAAGGGTGGCCACACTTTCCAGAGGGCCAGGGAGGCCTTCCTGGCTCTGACCCTGTCCTTTCACCTGGGGAGAGGGGTTGAGCCGGGCCTGTCCTTCAGCAGCAGGTGAGGCCTCTCTGGGCCGAGGTGCTGGAGGGGTTTCAGAGGTGGCAGAGTCTCCAAGGCCGGAGGCGAAGGGCCCGGGGGGTCAATGGTGTGGAGCCACCGAGGCCCAGACCTTGGCACACAGCCTGACGTCTGCGGGTGGCAAATGGAAGTGATGGGGGGATGGTGGGACCTTGGTGATTTTGGAGGGAGAAAGGAAGGTTAGTAAACTCTCTGCCCCTTCAAACTGGGCCTCAAGACTAAGGTCTGAGGGCTTTGGAGGTGGAGTGCGGGCTGGGATGCAGGCTCTGAGAGAGGCAGAGGGTGAGTGGTGCCCTGTGGCCTGGGCCCCTCCCCAGGCCCCTGGCTCTGCTCCAAATTCACTTCTCTGAACTGAGTGAGGCCTGTCTGGAGGGAGATCAGTCAGCTTCTGGGGGAGGGGCTTCCTGGGAGAGTGGTTCCAGTGGGAAGGGGGAAGGTCATTCCCTGTGAAGGTGAGTGCGTGGTGCAAGGCTGGCCTCTGACCCATTCAGGTGACCCCAGGTTCTCTTGGTTCCCTTCCCCAAGACTGTCCTGGAGTAGGAGGAAGTCCTCCCTGGTGTCTGGCCTCATGCAAGAGCCCCGGTGTCCTGACCTCGCTCCCTAGCCTTGACCTTGAGCCCCCTCCATGCCCCCAGGAAACCTGAGAACCCCCAGACTTTACAGGCGGGGTGGGAGCAGGACGAAGTCAGTCAGGTTGTCCCCTCTGTCACAGTAGCTTGTGGAGCCCCCACCCTCCAAGCAAGGAGACACCCTTGCATGCGAGGGCACTCACTTTCTTTCCCCGTGTGTGGGCCGAGAGCCCAGGCCACCCATGAGTCTCCCTCCGCCCCAGCCTGGCCCAAAGGCCTCCCCGCCCCTGGAAGCTCCCCATTCAGACAGGCCCGGTGCAGACGCTGGGGTACTGGCAGCACATAAATCATTAGCACTGAAGCAATTAAGGCTGGTAATCTCCTGGCTGGGCGTGGGCAGGTGCCAGCCGCCAGGATGTGGGATTGTGCTTTGTCCTCGCAGAGGCCGCACTTCCCCAGGGCGCGTCTCCGCGGAGGGGCACCCGCTGCACGGGTCCTCCTTCTGCGCCCCGCATCTCCTCTGAGGGCCCCTTGGGAGTGTCTTCCCTCAGGTACTGCGGGGGTGTGTGTGTGTGAGGAGGAGTGGTCACCCTAACCCTCTGCTTCCTTCTCTCCCTCAGGCCCAGCTTGACTGATGTCAGCCATCTCTCCAGATTCCCTCAAAGACCCCGGGAGGCAGGAATTACCCCCATTTTGCAAATGAGGCAACAGAGGCTCTTGAACTGACTTCCTGAAAGGTTTGGATCCAAAGCTCCCTCAGGTCAGTGGCTGTGACTATTCCCCTCAGATAGGGAAGCCCCCAGGCCAGGGGCTACGTCTCCTCCCACAGACTTGGAATAATCCCAAGAGACCTGGGGGGCTCCCTCAGGTCAGAGGCTGATGCGCCCCACCCCCCCCCAGCCTGGGGGTCTCCCTCAGGGCCACATTGTACGCGGTAGGGGAGGGTGTCCCCCGCATCTCTCCACCCTCTCCCTGGGACCCAAGAATGCTGGGTGGGGGGCCAGACCAGCCCCAGGCTCTGGGCCTGTGGAGCCTCGTTCCAGGCCCTTTCTGGCTCCCAGGGCTGGGTTCTCCAGACGCCCCCCAAGAACGAGCTCAGCCACCTAATTGCGGCTGAGAACGGAGAATCACCCTACCCCGGGGTTGTGGCTCCAATACCACCTTTGTTTCTAACAGACAATGGGCTGCTAAGAAGCCATGGTGCGCAGGCCAGGCTCGGGATGCCCTCGGTGTGTCCAGCTTGAGCCCCGGGCCCTGGGCGGCTGGTACAGAGGCAAATTACATGGCTGGGGTTTGGGCTCTGACTTAAAGAGCCAGGGGCCCAGCTGCCCTTTAGCCTGGCTATAAAGGGCTATAAAGGGCTACCTGGAGCCTCTGTGCAAACCAGACCCTGCGCCTGACTTGTGGACACCATGGCCGCCCCCACCACCAGCATCCACCGGCTTTCCACTTCAGGCTCCGTCAAGGGCCTGTGTGTGCCCGGTGGTGGGGGTTTCTCTCGATGTCTTCCATCCGTGTTGGGGGTGCCTGCCGGCCCCCCAGCCTCCTGGGAGCCAGCAGCTCTGGCAACATGTCTGTGTCCTCGTCCCGCTTCTCCGTGGGCATGGGGGGCAGCTATGGCAGGGGCTGCTCCTGCAGCCTGGGTGGGGGCTTTGGCTCCAGCTTTGGGGTGGCAGACGCCCTGCTGGGGGGCAGCGAGAAGGAGACCATGCAGAACCTCAACGACCGCCTGGCCTCCTGCCTGGGCAAGGTGCGTGCTCTGGAGGAGTCTAATGCCGACCTGGAGGTGAAGATCCACGACTGGTACAAGAAGCAGGGCTCCAGACCCGCCCTCGACTACAGCCGCTACGTCAAGACCATCGAGGACCTGTGGAGCAAGGTGGGCGCTCCCTGCCCTCTGTCCTTAGTACCTGTTTCTGACTCACACCATCCCAACTTTGGACCTTTGCCAACATTTCTCCTCCAGCCTAGGTCTCTGTCCCTCACCCATTCATTCATTCACTCACTCTCTCACTTGCTCTGGAACCCAGCCCTGTACCAGTCACTGGTCCCAGGCCTGGAGGACATCCCACGTTGGGAGGCTGTTTGGAGTTCCTCCTTTTTGGGGGAGGGTATTTGGGGTGAGTGGTAGAGGAGTGGGCAGGCAAGGCTTCAGAACCTTGATTGAGGGCAGCAGATGGCATTCCAGGTATAGAGATCAGTGTGGACAAAGGCATAGGTGTGGGAACGAGTTTGGTGTGGCTGCTGGGAGATGAGGCTCAATGTCTCCTTCTCACTATCCCATTCCCCTTTGAGTTGGCCCCACCCCCCGCCTGCCTCACCTCCTCCAGGCAGTCCTCCTGGATGCACGGCACTTGCCTTTTATCCTTGGATCGATCTGGGGGTCCCTTCTGCACTTTGAGGTTCAGTCTATGCTCTGTTCATTGGGCTGATTTCACTGAGTCTGACATATTCTCACAGCTACTTTCATTGTTGGTCCTCCTCACTCCTTCCATGATGGTCGCTCTGGGGGTCCCTAAGAGCAGAGGCTGTCTCTGCTTGCAGATGCAGATTGGGGGCGTGGTCCCTGAGGAAAGGAGCTGTGTCTTCCCACTCAGACTGGAAGCTTCCAAGGGGAGATAGTTCTCTAACTTAGTCTGATGGAGGAGACAACACACACACACACACACACACACACACACACACGTTATGATCTCTGTGAACATGACCTTGGCATTCTGTAAACACGGCACCTGGGTCTTCTGCGCAGAGGTCAAAGAGGTGCAAAAGCCGGGCTCGGGGAGAGCCGGGCTGGGGGCTGGCTGGCCCAGGGTCAGCCCACTCAGTTTCCTGGTGGAGAACCAGGCCTGCTGCCCTGCGAGGGGCTTTGCCTGCTCCTGCCCGGGACCCAGGCCCGGAAGGGAACTCCTGCAATTGCCCACTGGAAGCAGAGCTACTGGGAGTGCCAGATCAGATACTGGGCTTGATCTGGGCATCAGGATACTCAGGGGAGCCCTGGTGAGTCAGTGTTCCTGAGCTTCGGGGTCAGCCAGCTCCTCACCACCATCCCCCAGTGCACTGCGCACCAGGCCTCTGAGCCACTGCCCCTCGGCGGTTTTTTTTACCACCGCCCCCTCACTGGACCCAATCAGCCTCCTAAGCAGGGAGGTGGATGGGGGCCCAGTCTGCAGGTTGCCGATGGGCCTAGTGAGGCCCTGGGGCGGGTTCAGTGAGACTGGCTCTTGGGTTCAGTCTGGAAACGGAGCCTGACTCAGGGTGCCTTTTCAGAACTTAGGGCCACGAGCGGGCTCTGAGCCCCAGGATGAGTTTACTGGGGCTGGCCCCTCTTACAGCTTTATACTTCAGCCCTTAGCCTTAAAAAATTCCGGATTCTGCTCAGCTCATCTGCCACCTCCACCGCGACCTCCTCTCTGCTTCCTCTGGGCAGTGTGGAGGGGCCTCCACCTCCCCCCAGCCCCATGGCCTTTGACTAGAGCCTCTCTTGGGTATTTCTCCCAACAATAATGACAGCAGCAGTAATAATAACTAATCCTCTGCTCCTTCCAGAGCCTCTCCCTTCCCTGTTGTCTTTTAAACCTCCCAGATGACCCTGTGGGAAAAGAAAACCTTGCCCTAGGTTTGATGTGGGGCCAGCCATAATGTTATTAATTAGTTAATTAATCGTTTAATTAAACTAATGTTTCCTGGGGGCTGGCTCTCGGCCAGGCACTGTACTCAGGGCTGGGGATTCCAAACTGAAGGAGACAGACATGAGACAGGGCCTTGTTCCTCTGGAGCTCAGAGTCCAGTGGAGGAGAGAAAAAAACACAAAAAAAAGTCACAGAAAAATATTGCACTTGGGAGAAGTACTGTGTAAGAGAGACGGGCCGAGGGGAGGTATGATGGGGAAGAAAGATCCAGACGGGGAATCAAAGAGTGCTTCCTGGAGGAGGTGGCAACTGAGCCTAGAGGTGAAATTATTTTATTTAATTTTATTTATTTATTTATTATTAATTAATTTTTTTGGCTGCATTGGGTGTTCATTGCTGTGCGCCAGCTTTCTCTAGTTGCAGCGAGCTGGGGCTACTCTTTTGTGGTGTGCGGGCTTCTCATTGTGGTGGCTTCTCTTGTTGCGGAGCACAGGCTCTAGGCGCACGGGCTTCAGTAATTGTGGCACATGGGCTCAGTAGTTGTGGCTTGCAGGCTCTAGAGCGCAGGCTCAGTAGTTGTGGCGCACGGGCTTAGTTGCTCTGCGGCATGTGGGATCTTCCTGGACCAGGGCTCGAACCCGTGTCCCTTGCATTGGCAGGCAGATTCTTAACCACTGAGCCACCGGAGAAGCCCTAGAGGTGAATTTAGTTGGGGAAAGATGGATTGAGGTCCAGGCAGCTTGGGCAGTGACCCTCATGGTGGGAGAGGGGTGCATATGGGTCTCTTTCCTGGCACCATGGTTACCTGTGCCTGGGTATCATGCCCCCACCCCTTGTGAGCCCCCCAGCAGGGTGCTCAGAGGAGGAGACCACAGGGACCCTCATCTCCCTCACTCTGGCCCACTCTCCAAAGGGCTGCAGGAGGGGTGTTGCAAGGTCTTCCTGTGGCTGCCCAGGGCGCTTGCTCACCAAGCCCACTGTGTCCCTCAGATCCTGGCGGCCACCATCGACAATGCCAACTTGGTGCTGCAGATTGATAATGCCCGCCTGGCAGCCGATGACTTCCGTACCAAGTGAGTCTGGGCCTTGGGGACAGCTCAGGGGGCTGGTGGGGGTCTGGCTCTCTGTGTGTACGAGGGTGTCCTAATGGCACTCCATGGCTCAGGCTTCCCTGCCTCCCCCGCTCCCCCGCCAAGGTATGAGATGGAGCTGAACCTGCGCGTGAGCATGGAGGCCGACATCAACGGCTTGCGCAGGGTGCTGGACAAGCTGACCCTGGCCAGAGCCGACCTAGAGATGCAGATTGAAAACCTCAAGCAGGAGCTGGCCCACCTCCAGAAGAACCACGAGGAGGTGAGGCCAGCTCGGGAATGCAGGAGAAACTTGCCTGAAAACAAGCAAGGCCGGGGCCCCCAAATCTTCCTGGGCCAGGGCCACGCTCTCCATCCAGTTCCCCTCTCTGGTGGGTTCCTGGCTCTGACCCTGGGAGACTCTCATTGGGCCCTGGTTGAGGCCTGGAGGGCCCTTTCCCCTCACAGATACTTCTGTGTCCCTCGAGGCACTGCCTACTGTGTAGTGGCAGTTAACTATCTAATGGGTGAATCAGTCTAAGAACACGCAGGCTAATTATTATAGTTAATTGTAATAGTGATAGTCATAACATCTGCCCAGCCCATTATGAGTGTTTCACAGCAATTATCTCAGCTGATACCGACAGCCTCACTGGGAGAAAGGAGCAAGTTCTTCTCTTTACGAGTGAAGAAACCGAGGCTCAGAGAGGTTAAGGAATTTGTCCAAGGCTGTACAGGGGTGGGTCTTCCCTCAGGTCTGCCTGAGGCATGTCCACACCCAACCCTGACTCCACCACTCTGCCACTACTCCCACCTCCCAGGGACCCCAAGGCTCAACCCAAGGATAGGGATCCAAGACCCTGCAGGGGGACTAATGAACCTTGTGGCTTCCTTCCCATCCGACTTCTGGGCTGGCCAGAGCTTAGGGAGCCTAATGCCCAAGTAGCAGGAGTCCAGAAAATGTCTCTACTTGGCTTTGAGGCTGGTTATAGGGATTGCATCCCCCAGCAGATTCACATTTCCTAGTGAGGTCTGACTCCCCTGATACCGACAGGGGGCTTGCTTTCCCCATGCCCGCGCTGCGTGGTTGGTGATGGGGGGTGAGGCGGGTGGTGAGGGCTGGAGTGAGGTTGTCCTGGCTCATCCCCCACCATGACCGGGAGTTGCCATCTCTCCTGGCCCAGCACACACCGGGACTGGGCAAAGTCCACCCCGCGAGTGTGTGTTGGGGGAGATTGTTGATATCCACAGCCCTGCATGTTTGAGACGTGATGACATCCACCTCCACCTTCAGGGTGAGGAGCTGTTGGCCTGTCTGTGTCTGTCTGTCCTCTGCACCCATCTCCCCCAGACAGAGAAGGCAGCCCCAGGGACTCTTCCCAGGATGGCCCTGAGTGAGCTCCTGCTTAGCTGTCTGCCCAGGAAGTGAACGCCCTGCGAGGCCAGGTGGGTGGTGAGATCAACGTGGAGACGGACGCCGTCCCCGCTGTGGACCTGGGCCGCATCCTGAACGAGATGCGCGACCAGTACGAGAAGCTTACGGAGAAGGGATGCCGAGGACTGGTTGGTTCCTCAGCAAAGGTGGGAGGCCTGGGTGAGCAGGTGTGCACACGCGTGCGTGCGCGTGCCGTGTGCTGAGCACATGTTGGAAAACTTACAGATCCACAGACTGTGGATTCCCAGCTGGAAGGACCTTTGGAAACCAGGGGACCAACCCCTCACGTTCAGGGGGACATCGTGAGGCTCAGAGAGGTCTTACGCTCACACAACCCTTCACTGTGGCCTGGGGAGCAGATCCAGGTCTCCTGATCCCACTAGGGGTTCTCCCAGCCCGGGCATTTGTAGGTAGGTGTGTGTTTGGTTGCAGACTCTCATGCCCCCAGTAAGCATGCACTGAGCAGCTGCAGTGCCCAGACAGTGACAGGCACAAAAAGAGTAAAACCCAGGGGCCTGCCCTAGAGCAGTACCTGCAGTCCAGTAAGGAAACAAATGACCACAGAGCAAGGGGAATGCTACAAGTTCCAGGATGTGCAGGTGGGCTTGGGGCCCTGCAGAGGCCGGGGAGCGGCAGGTCTAGGAGGTCAGGCCCCTGCCCCACTTCTGCAAGCCTCCGCAAGC
>NW_006791954.1:5326495-5329277 GCF_000442215.2 Lipotes vexillifer | reverse complement strand
TGAACCGCGAGGCGGCCACCAGCACAGAGGCCCTGCCGAGCAGCTGCACGGAGATCACGGAGCCACGCCGCACCGTGCAGAACCTGGAGATCGAGCTGCGGTCCCAGCTCAGCGTGGTAGGGCCTCTGTCCCCTCCTTGTCCTGTTCCCGTCACTCCGAGTGGGCCCTGCCTCCTGGACCCCCACTTGGAGAACCAGAGATTGCCTGCCCCGCCTGCCACTGCACACTCTGCCCCACTTACTGCCCCACCCACAAACCCACACATGTGGGGCCCCCTTCTGGGGGCTCGGTCTCCCCAGCCACCTCCACCTTGACCCACAGAAAGCGTCACTGGAGACCGAGGCGCACTACGGGGCCCAGCTGGCCCAGCTGCAGGGGCTTAGCAGCAGCATCGAGGCCCAGCTGAGCGAGCTCCGCTGCGAGATGGAGGGGCAGAACCAGGAGTACAAGATGCTGCTGGACGTGAAGACACGGCTGGAGCAGGAGATCGCCATCTACTGCCGCCTGCTGGAGGGCCAGGACGCCCAGTGAGTGGAGGGCGCCCCGCACCTGCTCAGTGGGCTGGGTGGCTTCACCCAGGGAGGGCCAGCACCCGCCGAGACAGGAGGAGGTGTGGAGGTTCGCAGGAGGTGAAGCTGAGAACACTGGCTGGGGTCCCACTTGATGGAGTAGGCAGTGGGGAGCCACGGGGGCTTTTGCGCAGAGAGAATTATGGTCATCAAGACATCTTAGAACATTCACTCTGGCTGCAGAGGGAGAAATGCATCCGAGGGGCGAGGGTGGGGTCAGGGAGACCAGTCAGGAGGCTGGAGCAAGGGCGTCAGGCTAGAGAAGACCTGCCATAAGGCGGGCGAAGGGCAGGGAAGGGGAGGTGTTGCACCAAGAGGATGTGTTATAGCTAAAAACAGCGGGACTGGATGCCTGAATGTGGGGGCGAGCATGGCTTGCAGGTGGGACTCAATGAACATTTGAGTTAGCACCTGAAGTGGTTAATAATGATCCTGGCTTTCTGGTTCCAGTGATTGCATGGTTGGTGATCCCATTGTCTGGGATGGGTGGCGATCTGGTTTGGAGTTGGGTGGGTGATGGGGCCCTAGTGTAAAGGGGCCGAGGATGTTCTGGAGTCTCCATGCTTAGTCACACATTCCAGCTTTTTGCTCTATGACGATGGCTAAGTCTATCTATAGTCTAGCCACAATCTCTCCTGCTTTAATTAAGTTTATTTGTTGGGCCCTTCAGGATATGGAGAAACCACTTGCTCAGCTTCTCCTTGTAAATCCCTGGTTGGCCGCCAAGTGCCTCTGGGCCTTCTGTTGGGATATCCCCTTTCCTCACTCCTGCCCACTGGGCCTGTGCCCTTTGACCCTGTGGTTGCCGTTCTTTGCCCTGTACTCCCTACTGTGATTTCTGTCCGATTTGCTGGGATCTGTCTCCCCTCGGCCGGGGCCTCCCCAGCTGCTCCTCCTCCCTGGGGGCTGGGCTCCCAACCAACACCACTGGGCTGACAGGTCCCCCTTTCCCTGCAGCCTGGTCACCCAGTACTCCTCGTCCCTGGTCTCTCAGCCCACCCGGGAAGGTAAGAGCCTGCCCCGTCCTGCCCAGGGCGGGTGGGGAGAGGCTGAGGACCCTTCTGTGTGGGAGGCTTGGGGAGGGCCTCCAGCCTGAGCTTGGTTCCCTGTGCCTCCCTCCTCCCCCGCCCATAGCCGTGGTGACCACCCACCAGGTGTGTATCATTATGGAGGAAGTCCAGGACGGCAAGGTGGTCCCCTCCCGCGAGCAGGTCCATCGCTCCCCCCACTGAGGCCCCGTCTACCTGCGACAGCGCAGCCTCTAGGGTCAAGGGGCAGCCATTGCCTGCAGCTCCCAGCACAGTACTGCTGTGCCCCAAGTGCCTGTCTGGGCCACCGCCCAAGAGCAGTTGCCTTTCTGTATCTGCTTCCCACAGCCCCTCACCAAGGAGACCTCCTCATTTTGCCCCAATGACTGCAATTAAAGCTTTGCTTGAAGTTCAATGCCTCCTGTGGTTTGGTCCGGTCATTGGCTTGGGCAGTGTGGGGATGGGGGGACAAGGAGAGTCTGCTGAGGGTTTGGGGCTGCTTGTCCCCTGCCGACCTGTTCTGCCCACCCCATCCGGGCCTGGGGCTCAAAGGAGGGAGACGGGAGCCTTGAGGGCTGAGGGATGGGACAGCCCATCAGGTTGGGAAAGTTCCTGAGAATCAGCCCCTGGGTCCCCATTGCCTGTGGCTGGTCCCTGGGAGGGCCTCATAGACTTTCCGGGGAGCCGTACCTGTTATAGACAGCTCCCTGTCTCAGCCTGAGGCGGTACAAGGTCAAGATCGGAGGGAGAGGGGCTGGGCAGGGGGCTTTCTGGAGAAGTGGTCCAGGGTGCTGAAGCGTGCAAGGGATGGCGGTGGCACGGCCAGTCCAGGAAACCAGACTGGCTCTGTTGGGCTTGCGGGTGTGTGGGGTGGGGTGGCCCCTCTGCATGTGAGCATGGGTGGGGGGGCGTCCTCCTAGCTTTGGTGGCTTAGCAGCTGCTGGGCTCTTGGGGAATCTCTCTCGGCTGCTGGCAGGGGCTGTCTGGGCCTGTCTGGGAAGTGGAAGCCATTGGCAGTCTGAGACATGAGCACATTCCGCCCACTGGGCCTGCTGGGACCCTGGAACTGAGGGTGGTGGGCAGGGCAGGGTGGGGCTGTGGGGCGGGCACCTGGCCCATCCTGAGGGGCCAGGTCAGGGGATTGGGTGGGGCCCCTCGGGGAGACTGCAGGGGAGGGGAGCGGAG
>NW_006791954.1:5311610-5326269 GCF_000442215.2 Lipotes vexillifer | reverse complement strand
GAGGGGGAGGGGGAGGGGGAGTAGGGGGAGGGGACTGGCCAGGGCCGGGGTCTCAGGAAGACCCTCTTCTTGGGCAGTGTCCTTTAGTTTTCCAGCTGGCTGGGACCCAAAGGTATGTGCCCCCTGCCTGAGGCCTCTTGGGGAATAGGAGGGGTGAGGAGGGTGGAAGGGGCCTGCCCCTCACTCTTCTTCCTCCTGCCTTTACCACGACGCCCCTCTCTCAGCCTGCCACTTCCCCAGCCTGCGGCTAAGCTCCCCTTTGCCCACTCCAGCCCACGACTTCCCACTTGTGAGAGAGAGAGAGATGGGGAAAGGTCAGAAAAGGACGCTGGGTCTCCAGGGGGTTCCAGGGATGGGGACAGGGTCAGAAAACTGGACAGAGGGAACCACGGCCCCTGCAGCGCTTCCTAGGTGTCAGGGCTCTGCAGGAGGGGGCCAGTGTGTCACAGGCCCCTGGGGAGGCATATAGGTGCTGTGGCAGGGTGCCATGAAGAAAGAAGTCTTGCCAGCCCTGTTCTGAGTTAGGTGGGGCGGTGGGACACTTGCCCTCTACAAGCCCCAGTTTCCTTATCTGTAAATGGGGTGGTAATCTGAGACCTGACCGAGCTACTGTGTGGTGAGCCTGGTGGGTTTGGGTCTAGTTTCCAAGGCAGGATGGGGTACCGGTCCCCGCTGTCTCCCCTGCACCTCGCCCAGGGCCAGGATCATGTGTGGCGTGGTGTGTGACGTGGTGTGTGGCTGGGGGCAGCTGCCTGGGAGGGCTCTGTGACGGTGACGTCCTGCTTATTCCTCTTGTCCATATTAGGTCATGGGAAAGCGTAGCTGAAGGGCCTGCCTGAATTACAGGTGACAGGCCTGAGACCAGGGACACGCACATACACACAAGCAGACGCCCAGCACGGGGGTTCGGAGAAATGATGCAAAGCCCCGACGGTGGGAGGGAAGGGGACCCACAGCCACCTGGGAGCTGGCGGGCAGCCAGCGGTGATGAAAGCCCAGGGGAATGGGAACAGAGGAGCGAACCTGTTGTAATCGTTACGCCCATTTGTTGGGGCCTATAAAGGAGGCGGGCGAGCCCCGGCAGCAACACACACCTTGGGCCTCTCTCCTCTCGAGCCCTCTCTCTCGGTGTCTGCCTGCCACCCGCTGCCGCCGCCATGACCACCACCAACCGCCAGTTCTCTTCCTCCAACTCCATCAAGGGCTCCTCTGGCCTGGGGGGCAGCTTGTCCTTCACCTCTTGCCAGCTGTCTGGCAGCCTGGGCAATGCCCCTGGGGGTGGCAGCTACTCTAGCTGCTACAGCTTTGGCTCTGGCGGCGGCTGTGGCAGTGGCGGCTATGGCACTGGTGGCTATGGCAGTGGCTTTGGAGGTGGTGATGGGCTGCTGGGGGGCAGCGAGAAGGCCACCATGCAGAACCTCAATGACCGCCTGGCCTCCTACCTGGAGAAGGTACGTGCCCTGGAGGAGGCCAACGCTGACCTGGAGGTGAAGATCCGCGACTGGTACCAGAAGCAACGGCCCACTGAGATCAGGGACTACAGCGCCTACTTCAAGACCATCGAGGACCTGCGGAACAAGGTAGGGGCTATGGTGGGAGGGGACCTGGCGGGGCACGGCTTTTCCTCCCCTACCTCCTGCCCTTGACCAAGGCCTGGAGTCCAGCCTGGGGGCTGCCACAGGGTCTTGGGGAACTAAGGACAGCTTGGATCCGGCTTGGCTTCTGGGAGCCCATCTTGGGGCCACCTTGTGGCCTATGGTCTCTTTTTTTGGGGCAGCGGCCTGGGCTAGGGACAAGCAGGCCTTGTGGAGCTCCTTTGAGCCTCAGTTTCCCATCATGGAGCTTTTTGCCACCTTGTGTGATTGTAGGATAAGATGAATGGATGCATGTGGAGGGCTGGGTCCCTGGGGTCGCCGGATACTCAGGCACCTCTTTCCTTGGAACAAGAGGGAGATTTAAGGCTACGGTGGGGTCAGGGGTCTGAGTGAGCTCCTGCTGGCACCTGCTAGGAGGAGGAGGTGAGAGAGAGGGGGCGGGACCTCAGGAGCCACTTGTTTGCCTTATTTGGGGATTTTTCTGGCTTCCCCATCTCTCCTGTTGTGCCCTCAAGACTGGGGCTCAGCAAACCTGGGGTGGGGCCAGGGCTGCCAGCTGGAGCCCGGGGTCAGGACTTAGCAGGGGTCATGACTTCTGATTTGGAACTACTCTTTGGTGAGGGTTCCTTTAGTCTTCCTTTTGGGGGGAGCCTCTCAGGGACACTATATCCCCAAATGTAAAATGAGGTTTCCCATATCTGTCCTCTTTCCAGGATTTGGGAACAGCTTCTGCCCTGGGGCATCCTCCCATTCTTTTCTTGCTCTCCTGCCTGGCACTCCCAGATGGCTTTCCACTCTGGTTTAAGGCAGAGCCTGGCATAGGGGAGGGGGGCAAGGTTTCAGCCATCAGACTCAGGCCGGTCCCGCCTCTCTCACAAACTGTAATGCAGTAAAGGGGAATGGCTGGGTGGGATGGGAGCCTTCCTGGAGGAGGCAGCCACATCCTGGCCCCCAGACAGAGAGACCCACCTCAGAACCCTGGTCTGTGCTGAGCTACTCCCACCCAGTGACCTGATTACTCTCCCATCTTCCCAGATCCTCATGGCCACCACAGACAATGCCAACGTCCTGCTGCAGATCGACAACAGCCGTCTGGCTGCTGATGACTTCCGCACCAAGTGAGCCCTGGCCAGGGGGGACTGGGGAGGAACTGGGGGCACCCCTCTGTACCCCAGGACTCCTCAGTTGCTGGTGGCAAGGTCCAGGAGCTGGGGGTGGGGGAGTCCCTGCTAAGAGTCCTGCACCTCTTAGCCCAGGATGCAGCAAACGCAGCAGATGCCGAAGGTTGCTGGGCTTAGTCAGGTGATGGAAGAGTGAGAGGGGAGGCGGGGGGCAGAGGGGAGAGAAGCCAGGAGGCAGGGTGGGGGTGGGGCCCCCAGGCTCCCAGGGCTGCCATGGGCTTCTACTCTACCCCCTCATCGTTCGGAGGCGGGGTGCTGGCCAGAACCTGCACCTGCCAGTCCAAGCATCTTGACGAAGTCTCTGGTTTCCTTCGCAGGTTCGAGACGGAGCAGGCCCTGCGCGTGAGCGTGGAGACCGACATCAATGGCCTGCGCAGGGTGCTGGACGAGCTGACCCTGGCCAGAGCCGACCTGGAGATGCAGATCGAGAACCTCAAGGAGGAGCTGGTCTACCTCCGGAAGAATCACGAGGAGGTGAGGCAGCCGGGGCAGTAGGTCAAAGAGGATGCTGAGTGGGTTCTGGGGCCGTGCCAGGTTGAGACTGTGGGAGGAGCACAGGTGTCCAGGCTGGTCGCCTTACAGCGCTGCTCTGTCTGCAGAGCCCTGATCCCCATGCAGGGCAGCCTCCTCCACGTCCTACCTTGCTTCCCTGCATCTGGGGAGCCTCCCAGGGGCCCTCAGAGGCCTCTTCTGCCCCTCCTGGCTTCCCTCAACAGGACAGGAGATAATTGAGGAGGTTGCCCCCTTGTCCCAGCTCAAACCCTCGAATCCGGCCCTTAGGCAGGAGTTTGGAAATCAGACGGGACATTTTGGGGGCTCAGGCTTAAGAATTAGATTTTATCTTCAGAGAGCCCTCAGCCTCATGGGGGAAACACAGAATCTGTCCTCAGGGAACCCCTAGCCTGATGGTGGAGGCAAAGCCCACCTAGAGCAGGTGAATAAAAATCATCCAGAGGGTCAGAGAGTAGAGGGCAGGCAGAACAAAGGAGGTGTCCTTGGGAGGGATCTGGAGAACTTGCGTGGGAAGGGTTGGGAGTTAGAGATCAGGATGCATGCCCACACCCACCATCCCCTCCTCCACAGGAGATGAACGTCTTGCGAGGCCAGGTGGGTGGTGAGATCAATGTGGAGATGGACGCCGCCCCCGGCGTGGACCTGAGCCGCATCCTGAACGAGATGCGCGAACAGTACGAGAAGATGGCAGAGAAGAACCGCAAGGACGCCGAGGACTGGTTCTTCAGCAAGGTGGGTGGCCTTCGGAGTGGAAGGGACCCAGGACGCCTGCCTCCCTGGAACTTCCAGTGCCAGCGATGTTTTCTTTTCCGCAGACAGAGGAACTGAACCGCGAGGTGGCCAGCAATCAACGTGGAGATGGACGCCGCCCCCGGCGTGGACCTGAGCCGCATCCTGAACGAGATGCGCGAACAGTATGAGAAGATGGCAGAGAAGAACCGCAAGGACGCCGAGGACTGGTTCTTCAGCAAGGTGGGTGGCCTTCGGAGTGGAAGGGACCCAGGACGCCTGCCTCCCTGGAACTTCCAGTGCCAGCGATGTTTTCTTTTCCGCAGACAGAGGAACTGAACCGCGAGGTGGCCAGCAACAGCGAGATGGTGCAGAGCAGCAAGAGCGAGATCTCAGAGCTCCGGCGCACCATGCAGAACCTGGAGATCGAGCTGCAGTCCCATCTCAGCATGGTAGGGGCGCTGCCAGGCCTCGGGGGTGGGGGGGAGGCGCCCAGGTCCCTGGAGGGGGCACTGAGAACCCTTCTGACCCCTGCCCCTCCCGCTCTCCTGTAGAAAGCATCTCTGGAGAACAGCCTGGCGGAGACAGAGAACCGCTACTGCCTGCAGCTGTCCCAGATCCAGGGGCTGGTCTGCAGCGTGGAGGAGCAACTGGCCCAGCTGCGCTGCGAGATGGGACAGCAGAGCCAGGAGTACAAGATCCTGCTGGACGTGAAGACGCGGCTGGAGCAGGAGATCGCCACCTACCGCCGCCTGCTGGAGGGCGAGGACACCCAGTGAGAGGGGACCCGGGGCCAGGGCTGGGGGCCTGGGGCAGAGGTGAGGCTGAGACCCACATCTAATCTTCTCTCTTTTCTTTTGCAGGCTGACTCAGCAAAAGCCCAGAGAACGTAAGCATCTTGGTAGCTGAGGGTGGGGCTGCACGGGGCAGGCGACCCACCTGTACGTTGCTGGGGGAGGGTGTCCAGGAGCTCCAGGAAATGATGGCTGATCCTCGGCAGGGCTGGGGGAAGGGACCCGGTAGGGCTCAGGGTCCTAAGCAAGTGAGTGGGACACTATCTGATCCAATGGGGGAGAGGCAGGGAAATGGCCCTTACCTTGGAGATCCTAGTCTGAGGTGGGAGACATGGTCCCAGCTCTGGAGACTCTCATCTGATGGGGAGGTAGGGACATGGTCTCACGATCTTTGCTCTTGGGACCCTACAGATGAGCAAAAGCAGTCTTGTTCTGGAGTCTCTTGTCTGATAGCAGAAAGGGACTTGGTCCTTGTCCTCCAGATCCCAGTCTCATGGGGAAGAAAAAATCCCAGCCCTGGGGCATCTAGTCTAAGGGTGTGGACCAGGGTCCTGTCTTGGAGATCCACTTCTGAAGGGAGGATAATCCATGCCCTTGAGACTGCAGAGAAATGGAGACAGACCCCAGTTCGTGTAGCATCCAGTCTACGCAGTCTTCCTCTTGCAGAAGGACATGTGGGTCAGAATCAAACCATCTATTTGGGAGGCAGGATTCACCCAGGGGCACCAGCAGAGAACAGCGTGAGAGGGAGGGAGTGGCAAGGTCAGGGGAAACACCTGTGCGGATGTGATGTTGAGGGGCCAGCAGAGGCATGGACACCAAGTGGCCATGGGGGTGAAAGCCGGCTCCGCCCAGGGGGCTGGGGGCTGAGCCGGGACCTCTTGGGCCCTGCCCACCCTGAGTGTCTGTCTCCTGCAGCTGTGACCACCCGCCAGGTGCGCACCATTGTGGAAGAAGTCCAGGATGGCAGGGTCATCTCCTCCCGCGAGCAGGTCCACCAGACCAAGAACTGAGGACTCTGCTCCCCCCGCCAGCCCTTCTGGGCCCCCATTGGCTCTGCAGACCCCGCAGCCGCAGCCCCCGGCTTCAGTCCCTTTCCCACCCCTGCTCCCTGCCCAATAAATCTCGTTGACTGAGACATGGAATGCTCCCTGGTTGTGGCCACTGATGTGGCCCTAGCGCGGAAGGGGGGAACCGGTGGGGGGGAGAATGGGGGCAGGGGGAGGAGTCCGTGGACACCCACTGTTGTTGACTTGGAGGTCAGGGGTCATCTTAGAGCAGGGTGAAGACTAGGTCTGGGCAGAACTCGAGGGGTGGGGGTTGCTTTTCAATCTCTCAAGGGCTGGTGATCCCTGGGAGGGTGGTCCAGGCGGTGCCAGACCCAGGTTGAGGTCAGCGTGTCGGGGGGTGGTCTTAGGTGTCCTCTTCTTGGCCTGTAATTGGGTCCATGACCTTGGGCGGTGCCTTCCCCTCACTGAGCCTCATTTTCTCATCCATAAATGGACAAGAAGGTCTCAGGAGCCAGAGACGCAGGGCTAAAGCATCCGCTCGGTTGCTCCGCACAGTCCTGTGGGCTGTGTCCTCCTCTAAGAGGGGACAAGGTGGGGAGGGGGCAGGGAGTCAGGCCAGGGCAGAAATCAGGATCCTCCTGAAGGGGGGGATGGAGGACGGAAGGCGGGGAGGCAGGCTGGGTGATTAGGGCCCAGACTCCTGTGTGAGTCTCAGGAAACCCCTAGAAGGGGTTTGTGGGTCCAGATGCTCCCATGGCCTCAACCCCAGGAATGTGAGCTGAGACCTGTGCTTCCAGAGAAGGCAGGTGTGGGAGAGAGGGTGGGGCCTCTCCCAGGGATATGTCTTCAAATGGTGAGCTCAGGATGGGGCATTCAGGGTAGGTTGTGCTGGGGTGGGGGGCAGCACTGCCCTCCCTGGCAGTTTGTCCCCTCTTGGTTCCAGCAGCTTGGAGGTCGGGGAGGTGGGAAGCTG
The DNA here is from genome assembly GCF_000442215.2 of Lipotes vexillifer. Lineage (NCBI taxonomy): Eukaryota > Metazoa > Chordata > Mammalia > Artiodactyla > Lipotidae > Lipotes > Lipotes vexillifer. The sequence continues at coordinate 5,319,474 of NW_006791954.1, read as the reverse complement.
CCTCCTGGGGAAGCGGGAGGGGCCGTCTTGCCCCAGCCGCTCCAACACCCTCTAGCCAGGCCCCTGTCACTCCACGACCACGCGCTGAGCCAGCGGCAGAGGAGCCCCGGAAGTCTTTCTTTGAGTAAATCTGGAAACCACTGGGCCAGGCGGGTCTGATTTCCTGGTTTTCTTCAAGAAGTTGGGGTGGGTGGAAGGTGTTAACGGGAGGAGGGATGCCCTCACCCCGGTTCACTGACAGACCCCCTCCAAACACGTGCTCTTGCCCGGTGCCTGGAGACTGAGGGCGCGGCCGGGGCAGGGAGGGGACAGAAGCAGCCAGAGCCCCCAGAGGCCTGGCGTGGTGGAGGCTCGGGACCAGTGGAGGGCTGGGAGAAGCAGATGGGGCAGTGGCATGAGCGCTGTCTATGACGTGGGCAGTGGGGTGTGAGGACTTTGGGCAGGTCACAGGCCCTCTCTGGATCTCAGAAGCCACAGTAAAGGAGGGGTGAGATGAGCCGCAGCTAACGGCCCTTCCGGCCTCGATCCCAGGGACAGGGAAGACAGTGAATTCCTTTCCATGGCAGGGATGACAGGCTGCAGTCCAGAGCCCGTGTCTGCAGAGGCAAATGCCGGAATCAAAGCAGGCTGGGAGCGTGGGCTCTGCTCCTGCAGGGGCTGGCATCTCTCAGCTGCCTGGGCAGCAGTCAGGGTAGGAATGGAGGGCAGGAGGGAGGGAGGCACCGTACCCACCAGGCCCCCACCGTACATCCAGCCACAACCAGGAGAACCAGCCCTGGGCTGAGGATGGTCCGTCTGGGGGTGATCTCATTTACCTGAGCGACAGTCCCAGGAAGAGGGGGGGGTCCGGGAAGAGGTGCCCCGTTATGTGGATGGGGACCCTGAGGCTCCGAGGAGCAATGACTCAGCCCGTTTGGAGCCTGGCGTGTCAGGGGTGGAGTAGGGTGTGGGAGGGGAGGTAGCTATGCTGGGAAAGCGGCCAGAGCCCCACCCCCTGCCCAACCCCAGGCTCTTAGGCAGGGCCCTCTCTCCCCGCAGACTCTGGGGGTGCACTTTTACTGATGGGGTGAGTGAGGAGGGGTCAGAGTGTGGGGCTAGGAGAGGCAGCCCCGGACTCCACCCTTCTGCGGGGGATGAAGGCTCTGCCCACAAAGCGAGTGGGTGGGTGGTCAGGAGGCCACAATGGGGGAGCAGCCAGGTGTCCCTGGAGCTGCACCAGGAGAGCAGTGGCTGCGGTGCCGGGGCTGGAGGTCCACAGGGCAGAGTGCTGGGCCCAGAGAGGAAAAGTCCCGCCCTTTCCAGGAGTGCTCAGCCCAGGCCTGGGCAGGTGGGGGCCCGCAGGGAGGAGTGCCTGGGGGTGGAGGCCTGTGGTCCCCTTGGGGATGGCATGGCTTTGTCCAGACACACCACGCTGACCCAGGCTGCTGGGGCATGTGCCTGCGGCTGGACTGGGGGACCCAGCTGTGGGACTTTCCAAGGGACTCACATTCATCCACACCCACCCACCTGCTGCACAAGATGTTTCAGTGAGCCGGTCTGTACCTCCCCTGGGTGCCGTCTCACCCACACTCGTACGATGGACACACACACCTGATGCCCAGGCTCGGGCCGGCCACGGGTAGTCAGCCCCTGTGACTCTTCCTCCGCCTCGCCCACACTCTGGAAGGGTGACCTGACGGTGCTTTCTGCACAGAAATGACATGGCAGTAACACTGTCCACGGCACTGCGTCGCTCTGTGCCTGGGTCTGCGCTGGGCCCGGGGGAAGTAAGAGACCCAGGCCCTGGTTCGGAGGGACCCTGAGGGACCCCAGTCTAGGAGTGGTAAGCCGGGCACAATGGCAGGCCTGACAATCCTCCCTCAGCCCTTATGCAGTGTGTTCTCCTGTGCCACCCAGGCTTTGGGGAGCTGAGGGGAACAGAGGGACCAGAGCCAGGACAGTTCAGCCCCCAGGCAGAGTCCAGACTGTCACCCAGCTTAACCCAGCCACAGGCTCTTCTGAGGGCCCCTGGTTGTGCAGACCATTGTGAGGGGCTGCGAGAGGCCCTGCCTTGGAAGGGGGAGATCCAACACTGTGGCGGAGGACCGCCTAAGGTGGGTAAGGCACTCACAGACTCACCTAGATCCTGGGACCGGGCACGGGGCCAGAGCCTGCCTGGGAGCCATTTGTTCACTCCCAGAGAGCCCGTCCCCTCCCTGCAGACCCCCTACCCCCCATTATGGCCTGAACACTCAGTGTTGGGGACGTCTCTACATCCTCCAGACATTCTGCCCTGAGGGCCTCTCTGTCTCGTTCTTTGCATCTGAGTGTCCGCACAGTGTGTGGCACATAGTAGGTGCTTTATAAATACCTGAAGATAAATGCAGTGACAGCCACCAGTCTGTGACAGCTGCTTTATTTATTTCACCTCTCTGTGCCTGTGAAGTGGTGCTGCCATTCCCATTTCCCAGAGAAGGAAACTGAGGCTCAGAGGGGAGGAACGACTTGCCTAGTATCTGGCCCCTGCTGGCCTAACTCCAGCCTGCTCTGTCCTGGTTCATCTGGCTCCTTTCTTTCTTCATCCTGCCCTGAGGCCTGTGACTGTGGCTGCCATCAGTGGCTGGGGGCTTTGCAGCGACCTCCCCTCTCCCCTCAGGCTCCCTGGAGTCTCCTCCTCCCCTCCCTCCCACAGCCGCCTCTTGGCCCCCAGCCTGGCTGGACACCAGAATCCCCTGGGAGCTTGTAAAACCTCCCCACCATCAGGCTTGTCCTGGGCGATGCTGATGAAGTGGGTCAGAGCAGGGCCCGGGAATCTGTATGGGGATTCTCGTGTTCAGTCAGATTTGGGAATCACTGCAAGTTGAGGTGTGGCATTGGCCACACCTGGCCAATTCAGGTATGTGATGATGATACCTGGGTTGGAGCTGGGCCAAGGAGAGAGGAAAGAGGCCTGGGTGGAGGAAGGAACCCACTGCCTGGAGGGGTTGGTGGGAGTCTGTGCTCTGTGCTGACCAGGTCTGGTGATTCTGGCTCTTGGCAGCCTTGGGGCAGGTGTGCGTCACTGGCACGGAGGAAATGCCAGCTGCATCCTGTGGGCCAAGCATCCCAGGTTCCCTGCTGCACGGTGCTGTCTTTCCGGCCTTAGTTGTCTCTCCAGGGTCAAATGATAAGTTCCAAGGTCAGAGACCACGTCAGCATCTCTCTCCTCCCTGCCACACCCCAAATGCTGGACACATGGTGGGTGCTTGGTCTGTGGTGTTGATTGAGTGATCTGATGGGTTGGTTGGCAACTTCCGGCAGCTTCTCAGTCCATGCAGATCCCCGACCTCCAGGGCTGGGCCTGTGTGTAATCCCAGCCCCGACTCCTCCAGGAATGGGGGCAGGGGCGGCGATCTGGTGAGAAGGGAGGTGGAGGGTTGGGGGGTGGTGCAGAGAAGGAGGAGCTCCCAGAGACCACCGGGAGAGTCAGTATGGGCTTCGGTCAGGGTGCTGGACCTGGGTCTAGGCTCTGCTCCTCTGATTCTTCTTTTTTTAAAATTTTTTTGGCTGCGCCATGCAACATGTGAAATCTTAATTCCCCAACCAGGGATTGAACCTGTACCCCCTGCGTTGGAAGCACGGAGTCTTAACCACTGGACCTCCAGGGAAGTCCGTCTGCTCCTCTGCTTCTGTCCTGTTTAACATGGAACAAGTCTTTTGTGCTCTCTGGTTGGGGCTTGGTGGTCTTTGCTGACCTTGAAGGCCATTTCCAGTTCTGAAGGTGATGAATCTGTGATTGGACATGAACTCCAGGCCCATCCTGAAGCCTGGGATGGTGGGGGTTTTGTCTAAGATTCCAGGGTCCCTTTTGCCTATTTTTGGGGTTAGGGGAGGGAATAGCAAGTTCTCTCTCCCAGGCCTGGCCCTGAAGGCATAGGCTGGGTACCAGCTCTGCTCATCCCTCTGGGCCCTGTGCCTCCAGATGAGGGACATGATGTGGCAGAAACAAAGCCCTGGTTATGCTGAGACAGAATTTCCTGCCCCAAGGTTCAAGGTGGTATTGTCCAGCAGGACTCAGGCTGAGGCAAGCTCTCTTCCGCCTCCTCTCACCTCCACAGAGGCACCGCAGAGCAAGGACAGTGGCCAGCTCTGTCGGTCACCCCCCAGGGCACCCCAAGGAGGCCTCTTTGTTGGGGTCCAGACCCCCCAGTCCTGCCTTCAGCCCTCAGGCCAATATCATGCCCACCATGGGCAGAGCTCATTCCAGGCACCTCGGAGAGGCAGATGATGATGGACATGCTTGCCAGGCATTGCGGGAGAGTTGAAGACAGCCCATCTCTGGGGTCAAGTCCCGGCTCTGCAGCTTAAACGCAGTGCCTTTGGGCAAATCACCCTCTCTCTGGTTCTCCCTCTCTCCTCCTCACCTCACAGGGTTGATTCAAGACAGTGATGTATGTTGGAGGGGCAAAAAGAGAGTGGTTCAGGATGGTGGAAAGGACTTGGGCTGGGCGAGCAGACAGACAGGGGTTCAAGCCTCAGCTCCCCACTGACTGGGGTCTTGGTAAGCCCACTTACCCTTCCAGCCTCCTCATCTGTGAACTGGTGGCAGGAATAAGGCCCCTCACAGAACTGTGTGGCATGTGTAAATACCTGAGCGTGGCAGGTGACCAGAGAGGCACCTTCCCCCGTCTCCTCGACTGAACGAATAAAGTTGCCAAATCCAGCCTGGAAGCTGTGGACGCTCCAGAGAAAACTGTTGGGATCTAAGCCCTGGATACAGTGTGGGGTCTTGGAGTCTTGTGGCGGGGTTCGGGGTCACAGGTAGTACGAACAGCAGGATGGGGATTCCCTCCCACCACAGTTTACGGTGGGTGCCTGTGATTAGGTGAAGCAACGCGCTGGGCGGGGGAGCTGCTCAAAGGGTGGGAGTGTGGGAGAGAAGAGGAGAGGGCAGGCATGTGGGAGGGAGGTGCCAGAGCATAGAGGTGGGTGAGGAGGGGTGGGTGAGGGGTAGCTGGGCTGGAAAGGAAGGAAGGGGAGGCTGGGGGTCAGGGCTGGCCATTGGGAAGGGGCCAGCAGGGTCCATCATGCATGTTCCTTTGTGGCTGGTGGTGTGCCCTCCCCTTTTACAGATGAGAAAACTGAGGTCCAGAGGCTCATAGACTAAAGGACTACTTATGCCATGCAGCTTGTACGGGGCAGAGCAGGGATTCAAACTGCTATCTGCTCGTTTCATGGTACACACCACTTCTGGAGGTCCTGGGGGCTCAAAGGCAGCCTCTGAAACTGGGATAAGACTCATAGAATTTTTAGAACTGGAAAGGACTCTGAGATTGCCCAGTTCAGCCTTGTCAATTTACTGAGGGCAAACAGAGGCCCAGAGAAGGTAGGTGGCGGGTGGGGGGCACAGGTCACACAGTGAGCAGAGCAGAGCAGGACCATGAACCCAGCTCTCCTGTCCACAGCCAGTCATGTAGGGTCCCCACAGCTGCATCCCGAGAGAGCCCCTGGACAGCATCGCTGAGGCCATTCATCCAAGGCTGTCACCGTCGGGCAGGGAGTCCTTCCATGGGCTGACTCACTGCCCAGGGATGCAGTCACCACAAATTCGCCTGTGCCGGGGCACTGCTGGCCCCTCAGTCTCCAGGAACTAACTCCAGCTAGATTCCCGTTGCCTAGCATCAGTCACCACCAACTTGAGTTGGTATGTTTTCTCTCAGCTCCACACCCCCAAAAACTGGGTGGGAACTCAGAGAGGCACACAGTGAAGTGAGTTGACCCCGGGCTGAATAATCTGGAGAGGGGAGTTGGATGGGATCTGGAGTGATGAAATCCGGAGGGGTGCCCGGAGTCAGCAGCTGGGAGGGACCCTCCTTCCTCACGTGCATGTAAACGTTCCTGGGGTTTGAGGACACCTCAGCATCCTCCCAGCCTCCCCGAGCACCTTTCTCTTCTCTCTTCTCACCATGACCACCTGCAGGCGCCAGTTCACCTCCTCCAGCTCCATCAGGGCTCCTGTGGCATCGGCGGTGGCTCCAGCCGCGGGTCTTCCGTCCTGGCGGGAGGCTCCTGCCGGGCTCCCAGCGCCTACGGGGGCCTGTCCTCCTCCCGCTACTCCTCCGGGGGTGTCTGCGGGCTGGGGGGCGGCTATGGCGGCAGCTTCAGCAGCAGCGGCAGCTTTGGTGGGGCCCTGGGTAGCATCTTCGTTGGAGGATATGGTGGTGGTCTTGGCGTCTGCCTCAGTGGTGGCGATGGTGGCCTCCTCTCTGGCAACGAGAAGCTCACCATGCAGAACCTCAACGACCGCCTGGCCTCCTACCTGGAGAAGGTGCGCGCCCTGGAGGAGGCCAACGCTGACCTGGAGGTGGAGATCCGCGACTGGTACCAGAAGCAGGGGCCCGGGCCCGCCCGCGACTACAGCCCCTACTTCAAGACCATCGAGGACCTGCGGGACCAGGTGGCGTGGCCAGGTGCGCGGCTCTGGTGGTGGAGTGTTGATAGAGGTCATGGCTGCAGTGGACCCTAGAAAAACGCTTGCTAGCATCTTCATTTTACAAACAGGGAGACTGAGGCCCGCTTTTGAGGTGTGGCCAAGGACTACTCAGAATTGGTGGCGGAGGGTCCCTTTTTAGCATCAGGGTATCTGAGCTGGACCTGGTACCCTGAATCTCTTACTCCCTGCGAACATTCTGTGGATCAGCTTCTCTCCGAAGCAAGATGGGGCCCAGGATGGGGTGGCGGATACGTGGATGCATCCCCTGCACATGCTAAGCTGGGTGGAGAAGGCACCCTAGGCTGTCTGAGGGAGTAAGGACTGACCTGCCAGCCAGATAACCCCAAGTATGGTGAGGCTCCTTTCTCCCCTCTTTGCTATTCACCCCTGAGCAGCAGGGCCTTGGCTAACCAGACGTGTCCTTCACCCCCTCTGCAGATATTCGAAGCCACAATAGAGAATACACAGCCCCTTCTGCAGATTGACAACGCCAGGCTGGCAGCTGATGACTTTAGGACCAAGTGAGCGGCACTGTGGTGGGCTGAGGACAGAGAGTAGAGGGCAGGGGGTGAGCAGTGGGGCTGTCCAGACAGGAGGACCAGCAGGTCTTGAGCCTCAGAAGCTTCACGATGGACCCTGAGGCCCTGACCTTTGTCTTGCCAGGTATGAGCATGAGCTGGCCCTGCGCCAGGGCATGGAGGCTGACATCAATGGCCTGCGCAGGGTGCTGGACGAGCTGACCCTGGTAAGGACTGACCTGGAGATGCAGATCGAGGGTCTGAAGGAGGAGCTGGCCTACCTGAAGAGGACCACCAGGAAGTAAGGCTGCTGCTGGCAGTGGGAGGCTGATCCAGTGGGGTTGCAGATGCACCTGGGGCCAGGGAAGGGGGCAGCTGAGCTGACCACCTCCACCCATCCGTTCCTAGGAGATGTTTACCCTGCAGAGTCAGACCAGCGGGGACGTCAATGTGGAGGTGTATGCTGCCCCCAGCGTGGACCTGAGCCACATCCTGAATGAGATGCGTGACCAGTATGAATAGATAGCAGACAAGAACCGCAGAGATGCCGAGGCCTGGTTCCTGAGCAAGGTCATGTGGGTCCTCAGTCCTGCTGCAGGACTTCCTAGCCTGGGTGCCTCTGGAGTGCCCCACACCTTCTGTTCTTTCCTATATCAGAAAGAGGAGCTGAGGGGCTTCCCTGGTGGCGCAGTGGTTGAGAGTCCACCTGCCGATGCGGGGGACACGGGTTCGTGCCCCGGTCTGGGAAGATCCCACGTGCTGCGGAGTGGCTGGGCCCATGAGCCATGGCCGCTGGGCCTGCGTGTCCGGAGCCTGTACTCCGCAGCGGGAGAGGCCACAGTGGTGCGAGGCCCGCGTACCACACACACACACAAAAAAAAAAAAAAAAAAAAAA
>NW_006791954.1:5294964-5311598 GCF_000442215.2 Lipotes vexillifer | reverse complement strand
AAAAAAAAAAAAAAAAAAGAAAGAGGAGCTGAACAAAGAAGTGGCCTCTAACAGCCAGCTGATGCAGAACAGCCGCAATGAGTTGAATGAGCTCCGAAGGGTGCTCCAGGGCCTGGAAGTCAAACTGCAGTCCCAGCTCTGCAGGGTAAGAAGGATCAGGCCCAGCCGCAGCCTCCAAGTCGCCAGTAATGGCACCACCCCCTGTAATGGAACATCGCCGCAGTACGGTTCCATCTCTCTTTTCCTAGGAGTGGGTTGGAGGGATCACTGTACCCATTAAATAGATGGAGAAATTAAGGCCCAGAACAAGTGGTGGAATAACTTTTCTCCATGTTGTCTAGCCCATAAGTAGCCCAGCTGGGGTCAAAAATCCATGCACCTCTCAGGAAACATGCCCAGAGACCTGGGGGGACAGCAGTGACCCCCCTCCGTTGACTCTCTCTCTCGCTCTCTCCCATTCACAGAAAGCATACCTGGAGAAGAGCCTGGAGGAAACCAAAAACCGCTACTGCCTGCAGCTGTCCCAGATCCAGGGGCTCATCTGCAGCGTGGAGGAGCAGCTGGCCCAGCTGCGCTGCGAGATGGAACAGCAGAAGCACGAGTACCAGATCCTTCTGGACGTGAAGACGTGGCTGGAGCAGGAGATCGCCACCTACCGCCCCCTGCTGGAGGGCGAGTACACCCAGTGAGTGGGGAACCCCCCTGTCCTGCCCCACAGAGCCTTCAGCCCCACCCCTGCTGCTCCCAACACACCTAACGGCTCTACCTTTTCTCCCCTACAGCCTCTCCTCCCAGCACCCATCCGGCCAGAACTATGTTTCCTGAGAAGGTAAGGCTCCTGAGGGTCCCGGAGCCGCCTTTGCCCACCCGCCGACCTCACCACGTGAAGGCCTGGGTCCAGCCCCTGCTCACCCCAGCTGTCTCCTCTCCCTCTCTGCTGGTGGTGGGCTAATAAAGCTGACTTTCCGGTTGATGCATCAATCCTGTGTGGTCTCCGTTCCTGAGCTGATGGGAGGGGAATTGGAGGTGCCTCCCAGGAATCTTTTGGGACCTCACAGCCTGAGGGATGCAGGAAAAAGCCAAGCTCAGAAGAGCTTGTAGGGTCTTCCTTGAAGACCTGCATGCTGTCGGGGGAGTGGGAGTTGGGACATAGGATGGGAGGGAGCTTGCTCGTGTTGGCAGATGCTGTGTGAGGCATTTTACAGCAGCTCTTTCCTCCGACTCACCTGGCGACTCTGTGAGGGGGCTGTGTTCAGGCTCATCTTGGTGCTTAATGTCACACAGACACGAAGTGGCACAACGGTGGCTCAGGTCTGTCCAGCTGCAAAGTCCATGCCTTTCTTTTATACGGCTCTATCTCTTTAGGTATTTTAACCCAAGACTCCCAAGCTTGAGCTACTCACTCTACCCCTTGGAGCCTCACCTTTGCACACGATGATTTTAGTGTTGGATGGGTGGAGGGAGAGCCTGCTGCCCTTGGGGGTGGTGTCCACGGTTAGGACTGAATCTTTCTTTTTCCAACCTGCTCCCCCTCATCACTCCCGTCAACTCCCTCCTCTTCCTCGTTCCCCTCAGCCAGTGAATCGTGTGCCAGAGAGTCCCCTAGAAATACCTGTCACCCCTGCTTCCTCATCATCCCCACAACCACCGCCGCCATCAGACTTGGTTCTTCACTCCCTAGAACTGTGCCCAACCTACTAACTGGAGTCCCTTGCTGTCCATCTGCCCCGCCCTCACTTCTGCCTAATGCCCTTTCTAACGAGAATGTGGTTCAGATCAAGAATAAGGAGGCCGTCAGGACCCCTTCGTTCAACCACCTGTGTTGTTCCCTCTCTCCTGGGATGCTTGGCCTTCCCGTCTCAACCCACGGTGGTGCCTCTCCCCACCCCCTGCCCTGCACCGCATGAGTCCACCCTACTTGGCTATTGAGGTGGACCGCACTTCTCACTTGCTGTGGATGCCTTCCATATTTTAAAATTTTGGTTAAAAAATCAAAGTTATGGGAATTCCCTGGCAGTCCAGTGGTTAGGACTCGGCACTTTCACTGCCAGGACCCGGGTTCAATCCCTGGTTGGGGAACTAAGGTCCCATAAGCCATGCAGCGTGGCCAACATAACAAAACAAAACAAAAAAATCAAAGTTATGTCTGTAGAACATAATTAGATTTTTATGAAAAAGAGCCATTCCCAGGCTGACATCCCCAGGTGTCACACACCTCCATACCTACCTCCCGCTTTCAAGTCTTAGTTCTTACTTTTATCATTTGTCTCCTTCTTTCTTTTTCCTTTTTTTTGAATTTTATTTTATTTTTTTATACAGCAGGTTCTTGGTAGTTATCCATTTTATACATATTAGTGTATGTACGTCAATCCCAATCTCCCAATTCATTATCCCTCACCCCCACTGCTTTCCCCCCTTGGTGTCCATACATTTGTTCTTTACATCTGTGTCTCAATTTCTGCCCTGCAAACCAGTTCATCTGTACCATTTTTCTGGGTTCCACATACATGCGTTAATATACGATATTTGTTTTTCTCTTTCTGACTTACTTCACTCTGTATGACAGTCTCTAGATTCATCCACGTCTCTACAAATGACCCAATTTCGTTCCTTTTTATGGCTGAGTAATATCCCATTGTATATATGTACCACAGCTTCTTTATCCATTTGCCTGTCAATGGGCATTTAGGTTGCTTCCATGAGCTGGCTATTGTAAATAGTGCTGCAATGAGCATTGGGGTGCATGTGTCTTTTTGAATTATGGTTTTCTCTGGGTATATGCCCAGTAGTGGGATTGCTGGGTCATATGGTAGTTCTATTTTTAGTTTCTTAAGGAACCTCCATACTGTTCTCCATAGTGGCTGTATCAACTTACATTCCCACCAACAGTGCAAGAGGATTCCCTTTTCTCCACACCCTCTCCAGCATTTGTTGTTTGTAGATTTTCTGACGATGCCCATTCTAACTGGTGCGAGGGGATACCTCATTGTAGTTTTGATTTGCATTTCTCTAGTAATTAGTGATGTTGAGCAGCTTTTCATGTGCTTCTTGGCCATCTGTATGTCTTCTTTGGAGAAATGTCTGTTTAGGTCTTCTGCCCATTTTTGGATTGGGTTGTTTGTTTTTTTAATATGGAGCTGCATGAGCTGTTTATATATTTTGGAGATTAATCCTTTGTCCGTTGATCCACTTGCAAATATTTTCTCCCATCCTGAGGGTTGTCTTTTCATCTTGTTTATAGTTTCCTTTGTTGTGCAAAAGCTTTTAAGTTTCATTAGGTCCTATTTGTTTATTTTTGTTTTTATTTCCATTACTCTAGCAGGTGGATCAAAAAAGATCTTGCTGTGATTTATGTCAAAGAGTGTTCTTCCTATGTTTTCCTCTAAGAGTTTTATAGTGTCCAGTCTTACATTTAGGTCTCTAATCCATTTTGAGTTTATTTTTGTGTATGGTGTTAGGGAGTGTTCTAATTTCATTCTTTTACATATAGCTGTCCAGTTTTCCCAGCACCACTTATTGAAGAGACTGTCTTTTCTCCATTGTATATCTTTGCCTCCTTTGTCATAGATTAGTTGACCATAGGTGTGTGGGTTTATCTCTGGGCTTTCTATCCTGTTCCATTGATCTATATTTCTGTTTTTGTGCCAGTACCATATTTTCTTGATTACTGTAGCTTTGTAGTATAGTCTGAAGTCAGGGAGTCTGATTCCTTCAGCTCTGTTTTTTTCCCTAAACACTGTTTTGACTACTCGGGGTCTTTTGTGTCTCCATACAAATTTTAAGATTTTTTGTTCTAGTTCTGTGAAACATGCCATTGGTAATTTGATAGGGATTGCATGGAATCTGTACATTGCTTTGGGTAGTAGAGTCATTTTCACAATATTGATTCTTCCAATCCAAGAACATGGTATATCTCTCTATCTGTTGGTATCATCTTTAATTTCTTTCATCAGTGTCTTATAGTTTTCTGCCGACAGGTCTTTTGTCTCCCTAAGAAGTTTTATTCCTAGGTATTTTATTCTTTTTGTTGCAGTGGTAAATGGGAGTGTTTCCTTAATTTCTCTTTCAGATTTTTCATCATTAGTGTATAGGAATGCAAGAGATTTCTGTGCATTAATTTTGTATCCTGCAACTTTACCAAATTCATTGATTAGCTCTAGTAGTTTTCTGGTGGCATCTTTAGGATTCTCTATGTATAGTATCATGTCATCTGCAAACAGTGACAGCTTTACTTCTTCTTTTCCAATTTGTATTCCTTTTATTTCTTTTCATTGAGAATAATGTTTGCTGTGGGTTTGTCCTGTATGGCCTTTATTATGTTGAGGTAGGTTCCCTCTATGCCCACTCTCTGGAGAGTTTTTATCATAAATGTGTGTTGAATTTTGTCAAAAGCTTTTTCTGCATCTCTTGAGATGATCATATGGTTTTTTTTCTTCAGTTTGTTAATATGGTGTATCACATTGATTGATTTGCATATATTGAAGAATCCTTTCATTCCTGGGATAAATCCCACTTGATCATTTTATATGATCCTTTTAATGTGTTGTTGGATTCTGTTTGCTAGTATTTTGTTGAGGATTTTTGCATCTATATTCATCAGTGGTATTGGTCTGTAATTTTCTTTTTTCGTAGTACATTTGTCTGGTTTTGGTATCAGGGTGATGGTGGCCTCATAGAATGAGTTTGGGAGAGTTCCTTCCTCTGCAATTTTTTGGAAGAGTTTGAGAAGGATGGGTGTTAGCTATTCTCTAAATGTTTGATAGAATTCACCTGTTTCTCTTAGCTTTTGCTTGTCTGTAAAGCTTTTGATTTCTCCATCAAATCTGAATGATATCCTTGCCAGGTAGAGTAATCTTGGTTGTAATTTCTTCCCTTTCATCACTTTAAATATGTCATGCCACCCCCTTCTGGCTCGTAGAGTTTCTGCTGAGAAATCAGCTGTTAACCTTATGGGAGTTCCCTTGTATGTTATTTGTCATTTTTCCCTTTTTGCTTTCAATAATTTTTCTTTGTCTTTAATTTTTGTCAGTTTGATTACTATGTGTCTTGGCATGTTTCTCCTTGGGTTTATCCTGCCTGGGACTCTCTGTGCTTCCTGGGCTTGGGTGGCTATTTCCTTTCCCATGTTAGGGAAGTTTTCGACTATAATCTCTTCAAATATTTTCTTGGGTCCTTTCTCTCTCTCTTCTCCCTCTGGAACCCCTTTAATGCAAATGTTGGTGCATTTAATGTTGTCCCAGAGGTCTCTTAGGCTGTCTTCATTTCTTTTCATTCTTTTTTCTTTATTCTGTTCCGCAGCAGTGAATTCCACCATTCTGTCTTCCAGGTCACTTATCCGTTCTTCTGCCTCAGTTATTCTGCTATTGATTATTTCTAGTGTAGTTTTCATTTCAGTTATTGTATTGTTCATCTCTGTTTGTTTTTTCTTTACTTCTTCTAGGTCTTTGTTAAACATTTCTTGCATCTTCCCGATCTTTGCCTCCATTCTTTTCCCGAGGTCCTGGATCATCTTCACTATCATTATTCGGAAATCTTTTTCTGGAAGGTTGCCGATCTCCACTTCATTTAGTTGTTTTTCTGGGGTTTCATCTTGTTCCTTCATCTGGTACATAGCCCTCTGCCTTTTCATCTTGTCTGTCTTTCTGTGAATGTGGTTTTCGTTTCATAGGCTGCAGGATTGTAGTTCTTCTTGCTTCTGCTGTCTGCCCTCTGGTGGATGAGGCTCTCTAAGAGGTTTGTGCAAGTTTCCTGATGGGAGGGACTGGTGGTGGGTAGAGCTGGCTGTTGCTCTGGTGGGGCTTTAATCCGATTGTCTACTGATGGGTGGGGCTGGGTTCCCTCCCTGTTGGTTGTTTGACCTGAGGCAACCCAACACTGGAACCTACCTGGGCTCTTTGGTGGGGCTAATGGCGGACTCTGGGAGGGTTCATGACAAGGAGTACTTCCCAGAACTTCTGCTGCCAGTGTCCTTGTCCTCACGGTGAGACACAGCCAGCTCCCACCTCTGCAGGCGACCCTCCAACACTAGCAGGTAGATCTGGTTCAGCATCCTATGGGGTCACTGCTCCTTCCGCTGGGTCCTGACACACACACTACTTTGTGTGTGCCCTCCAGGAGTGGAGTCTCTGGTTCCCCCAGTCCTGTCAAAGTCCTGCAATCAAATCCCACTAGACTTTAAAGTCTGATTCTCTAGGAATTCCTCCTCCCGTTGCCAGACCCCCAGGTTGGGAAGCCTGATGTGGGGCTGAGAACCTTCACTGCAGTGGGTGGACTTCTGTGGTATAAGTGTTCTCCAGTTTGTGAGTCACGCACCCAGTAGTTATGGGACTTGATTCTATTGTGATTGTGCCCCTCCTACCATCTCACTGTGGCTTCTCCTTTGTCTTTGGATGTGGGGTATCTTTTTTGGTGAGTTCCCGTGTCTTCCTCTCGATGATTATCCAGCAGCTAGTTGTGATTCTGGTGTTCTCGCAAGAGGGAGTGAGAGCACGTCCTTCTACTCTGCCATCTTGAAGCAATCAATCTCCTTATTTCTAAATAACAGGCTATGCTATAATTTCTTGATTTTTTTTCAGTTTTAGTTTTTTTATAAATTAAAATATAGTTGATTTACAGTGTTGTGTTAGTTTCTGGTGTACAGCAAAGTGATTCAGATATATATATATATATATATATATATATATACTCTTTTTCATATTCTTTTCCATTATGGTTTATTACAGGATATTGAATATAGTTCCCTGTACTATACAGTAGGACCTGGTTGTTTATGTAGTTTATATATAGTAGTTTGTATCTGCTAATCCCAGACTACTAATTTATTCCTCCTCACCTTTCCCCTTTGGTAACCATAAGTTTGTTTTCTATGTCTGTGAGCCTGTTTCTGTTTTGTAAATAAGTTCATATGTATCATATTTTAGATTCCACACATAAGTGGTATCATATGATATTTGTCTTTCTCTGTCTGACTACTTCACTTAGTATGATCATCTTGAGGTCCATTCATGTAGCTGCAAATGGCATTATTTCATTCTTTTTTTATGGCTGAGTAGTATTCCATTGTATATATATATGTATATGTATCACATGTTCTTTATCCATTCATCTGTTGATGGACACTTTGGTTGTTTCCATGTCTTGACTATTATAAGTAGTGCTGCTATGAACATTGAGGTGCATGTATCTTTTCGAATTAGAGTTTTCATCATTTCTAGCTATATGCCCAGGGGTGGGATTGTTGGATCATGTGGTAACTCTGTTTTTAGTTTGTTAAGGAACCTCCATACTGTTTTCCATAGTGGCTGCACCAATTTACATTCCCACCAACCTTGTAGCAGGGCTCCCTTTTTTCTACACCTTCTCCAGCATTTATTATTTGTAGGTTTTTTGATGATGGCCATTCTGACTGTGTGAGGTGATACCTCTTGTAGTTTTGATTTGCATTTCTCTAGTAATTAGTGATGTTGAGCATCTTTTCATGTGCCTATTGGCCATCTGTATGTTTTCTTTGGAGAAATGTCTGTGTAGGTTTTCTGCCCATTTTTTGATTTTTTTTTTTTATTATTGAGTTGTATGAGCTGTATGTATATTTTGGAAATTAAACCCTTGTATGTCACATCATTTGCAAATATTTTCTCCCATTCCATAGGTTGTCTTTTCGTTCTGTTTATAGTTTCCTTTGATGTGCAAAAGCTTATAAGTTTGATTAGGTCCCATTTGTTTATTTTTGCTTTTATTTCTATTGCCTTGGGAGAGTGACCTAAGAAAACATTGCTACGATTTATGTCAGAGAATGTTTTGCCTATGTTCTCTTCTAGGAGTTTTATGGTGTCATGTCTTATATTTAAATCTTGTTTAAAAAATTATTTATTTATTTATTTTTGTCCACATCCTGTCTTAGTTGCGGCATGTGGGATCTTTCACTTGATGTGCGGGCTCTTTGTTGTGGCACATGGGCTTCTTGGACTTCTCTCTAGTTGTGGTGTGGGGGCTCCAGAGTGCATGGGCTCTGTAGTTGTGGCGCGCAGGCTCTAGAGCACGTGGACTCTGTACTTGCGGCATGTGGGCTCTCTAGTTGTGACCTGCGGGCTCAGTAGTTGCAGTGTGCAGCCTTAGTTGCCCTGCGGCATGTGGGATCTTAGTTTCCTGACCAGGGATTGAGCCCGCGTCCCCTGCATTGGAAGGTGGATTCTTAAACACTGGACAACCAGGGAAGTCCTGTCTTTAAGTCTTTTTGAGTTTATTTTTGTGTATGGTGTGAGGGAGTGTTCTAACGTCATTGATTTAAAATGCAGCTGTCCTACTTTCCTAACACCAGTTGCTGAAGAGACTGTCTTTTTCCAATTGTATATTCTTCCCTCCTTTGCTGAAGATTAATTGACTGTAGGTGTGCAGATTTATTTCTGGACTCTCTATTCTGTTCCATTGATCCATATGTCTGTTTTTGTGTCAGTACCATGCTGTTTTGATTACTGTAGCTTTGTAGTATTGTCTGAAGTCTGGGAGGGTTATGCCTCCAGTTTTGTTCTTTTTCCTCAGGATTACTTTGGAAATTCTGGGTCTCTTATGCCTCCATATAAATTTTAGGATTATTTGCTCCAGTTATGTGAAAAATAACTTTGGTTATTTTTCTCTTTGGTAATTTGATAGGGGTCACATTAAATCTGTAGATTGCTTTGGGTAGTATAGCCATTTTTCAGGTTTAGATTTTAATCACTGCTGTATAGGAAGAGAATTTAGCTCTCTATGCGCATTTTCCCTATCCACTTTTTCCTACCCTCTCAATAATTTTTCATTAGTAAATGTTTAATGTTTACATTTTAATGACTATTTAAATATTATTCACAACCAAATCATGTTTTACACTATATTAAATTTCCTCAGAATAAATATCTGTTTTTCAGTTTGTATAAGTTTTCTTTGTACCTATCACTAATTCATTGCCAGAAGTATACATCTCCTCTTAATGTGTTAAACACTGCCTATTCCATCAATTTCATGTTCTTGAAGATGTCCTTCCTGGAGCCCTCTGTCCTCCTGCTCCAGTCTGTTCTGGGTGCTCTCTGGGCCTGCTGTTACCCGGTCATCTCCCTTCACCATCGTCTTGGGCACCTCTTCTTTCTCTATTGCACCCCTTGTTTTCTGGATCCCATGTCTTCTTTTTTCTCCCTCTCCCTCCCTTTATTTGAGTGAAACACATACTCTTATGAAAAGTTTTATAGAGGTTAAAGTTTTTGAACTTTCATTTCTGAAAATATTGTTAGTCTCTTGACTGATAGTTTGGCTGGGTATGGAATTCTAGGTTGGAAATAATTTTTCCTCAGCATTTTGAAGGTATTGTTTCTTCACTGTTTCCTGGCTTCTGGTATTACACTTGAGAAGTCTAATTCTATTTTGATTCTAGATCCTTCGTACTATCCCATTCCCACCCTTCCCCCAGCAGGTTTTAGGTTCTTCTCTTTCTCTCCAGTGGCTGAAATATCACATATTCTGCCTTGATGTGGCTGTGTCTTCATCCGTTGGATTAGGCACTTAGCAGAGTCTTTCAATGTAGGAACTCATGTTCTTCACTGATAACATTTTGGTGAGTTTCTTATATATATATATACATATACAAACATAACTACAATCACACCAAATACAATTTAATGCTGTTTCCACTTTTTTGGTTACCATTTAAAGTAATGCAACAATGGAACATCTTTCTGCATAAAGCTTTATTTTCTTATGTTTTTTGCAGTATTTCTCTAGGCTAGATTCCCAGAAGTATAATTACTAGGTGAGAAGATAATGAATATTTTAAGGGTCTTAATTTGTATTGCCAAATTGATTTAAAGAGAAGTTGTACCAATTTACATATTTTTCCATCAGGGAATGGGAGTGCCTATTTCAAAACATGCTCAGCAACTCTGAGTATTATCTTTAAAAAATATCTTTTGTGAATTGATTCATGTGTCACTTTTAAAGCTGATGTTATGGAAGAACTCTGACACAGACATATAGTCCTGGCCTGGGTTGTTAAAAACTCGTGAGCACATGCTCATGAGTTGTTGAGTAATGAGATGTCAGAACAGAGTGTGCAGAGCACACTTTACCTGGGTGTGGGGAGCGATTTTAACAAAACTGTTTGTGCCTGTGTCTTCAGAATGAATACCAGCCATCAGTGGCCCCTCGGGAAGCTCCATGAGAAAGTCCTCCATTTGACAGATGGGGAAACTGAGATTTCAACTAATCAAGGAAAAAAAAATTTCTTTGGGTCTCTCAGCTAGTTAGAAAAACGGCCTAAGAGCAGGAACCACGTGTCTCCTGTTCATTGCTGTGTCCAGTGTAAACAAAGCCTGAGCCCCTTTTATTTTTTATTAATATTTTTATTTTATTGAGGTATAGTGGATTTTCAACATTATATTAGTTTCAGGTGTACAACATGGTGGCTAAATATTTTTATAGCTTATACTCCATTTAAAGTTATTATAGGGCTTCCCTGGTGGCGCAGTGGTTGAGAGTCCGCCTGCCGATGCAGGGGACACGGGTTCGTGCCCCGGTCCGGGAAGATCCCACATGCCGCGGAGTGGCTGGGCCCATGAGCCATGGCCGCTGAGCCTGCGCGTCCGGAGCCTGTGCTCCGCAACGGGAGAGGCCACGAGAGTGAAAGGCCCACGTACCGCAAAAAAAAAAAAAAATAGTTAAAAATAAATAAATAAATAAAGTTACTATAAAATATCGGCTATATTCCTTGTGCTGTACAATATATCCTTGTAGCCTATTTATTTTATACATAGTAGTTCGTACCTATTAACCCTCTACCCCTATCTTGCCCCTCCTCCCTTCCCTCTCCCCGCTGGTAACCACTAGTTTGTGTTTTATATCTCTGAGTCTATTTCTGTTTTGTTATATTCATCATGAGCCCCCTTTACAGAAAGACATTATCCAAGCAGAAATGTAAATTTCGCTTTCAGTAAAGGAAGCAGGTTTTCCATCTGGAAATGCTTGGATTTCTCAAGCTAAGATTCAAGTCCAAATCAGACTGAATTTTTAATTTTTTAAAATTTTATTGAAGTATAGTTGATTTACAATGTTGTGTTAATTTCTGCTGTACAGCAAAGAAACTCATTTATGCATATATATATTCTTTTTCATATGCTTTTCCATTATGGTTTATCACAGGATATTGAACATAGTTCCCTGTGCTATATAGTCCTTATTGTTTATCCATCCTATATATCCTAGTTTGCTTCCGCTAATCCCAAACTCCCAATCCATCCCTCCCCCATGGCCCCTCCCCCTTGGCAACCACAGGTCTGTTCTCTGTGTCAAATCAGACTGTATTTTGCTCTTGGCTGGTCTTTCCTGCTTCCTAAGATCCTGGCACCTGAGATGAGGATGTTGAGTGCTCTTGAATGTTCCTTGTAACTTGTCTATTTTGAACACACCCTCAGATTCTTCATGCTTGAGTTAAGTGTCAAGGTTGGTAAAATATTGTTTTAGATAATTGCATAAAGTACTAAACAATGGCTGAAGCGAGAATTAATGATAGCCCATAAAGTGTATCTGCTGGTGTCAGTGGCTTAGTGGTAAGCTCCTAAAGGTTTTGCATTCCTTGGGCCCATTGTTTCTGAGAGCTATTAAAAGCACTGTGTCACTCCTGATATCTGAGATAAGTGATTTCTTCTGTTTGCCTTCCCATTGCTGTAGCTTGTAGTTTAAGATCTTCTGATGGCTTCCTGAAACATAACACACATGAAGCTTTTGGTTTTGCCTGTCCCCAACCATCTTAGACAGCACCTGGCATGTAAGGGACACTCAAGATTTGTGGATTAGAGCCATGGGCTTGGTGTAGAAGGCTCTGCTCTCTCTGGTCTCCAGGGAACGTTCTCAGAAGGAAGATTCTTGGGGACAGGCTTCTCTAGATTCCATGTGCCTTTCATCACATTGCTCCAAGGTTGCCGCAGAAGAGAAAGCAAGTATCTTTTTGAGCTATGGAGGGGTGGAGTCAGGGCTGTGAGAGCTGAGGCACTGAGCAAGTGCAGCTCTTTATCTGGCCTCCCTCTGATGCGCTGCCCCTTCCTCTGATGTGCTGTGTGGTCACTGCCATGGGCAGACATAGCTCTGTGTCCCTGCTTCCCCATCTGTCCAGGATGCCAGAAGGGCTTTGAGCAGATCAAGGGGTGTTAAAGCATAAAAGGCTATTTGGAAGGAGAGTCCATTTCTGACACAGTTCCCTGTTAACCCACTGATGGGGTCCAAATGTTCCTTTCTTTCCTACAATTATAAGATTATTACACCTAAAACAGATATGTTTTGTTCCTTCCAATTGTAACCAAGCAGGACCCTGTGGAGTCTTCCCGGGACAGACCCCTCCTTCATATCCTCTGTTGTAATGTAGCTCCTCTCTGAAGTACCCAGATAATAGTATCTCATGCATACTTCCTGAGTTTTTCTTTAAAAATGCTTTGCTGAAACCCTTCAGAGAGTTCGGGGATTTTTTGGGGCATGAGCCACCCGTTCTCCCTGCATGACCCTGCAAAAATATTTCTCTGCTCCAAAATCCGATGTTTTGGTTTGTTTGGCCTCGCTGTGCATAGGGCACATGAACTTGCATTCAGTAACACAGTTTTTATCTGCCATATGAATAGTGTGACAACATAAATGGAAATATAAAAAAACAAAACATTCATCCATTGTTCTCTCCCCAAGATTTTTATTCTCCTAGGCTCTTTTCTGGATTCCTTATATGTGAGTACATGGCAAAGGTGATTTTAAAATATTTAAGGGGCTTCATTGTTAAATGAATAAGTTAATAGAAATAAAAGACCAGTATAAAAGGACATATGTACAAAGATATTTATTGCTGCATTATTTATAGTGGCTGAAAATGGAAAACCAAGTGACAACCGTTGGTAGTGTATAGTAAAGGGGATAGTGCCATAACCAAGCAGGACCCTATGGGACCTTCCTGGGACAGACCCTTCCCCCATATTCTCTGCTTTAGCTCCTCTCTGAAATACCTAGATAATAGTATCTGATGCACATTTCCTGAGTCGTTTTACAGATGCTAAAACCCCCACTAAATGGAATAAATTAACTACTTGATGACCATGAGCATGTAGCCCCCAGACCTACTGGAGCTTAAGGACTGAATAATTTTAACAGAGTGATACCACTGTTACCTCACCATCAACAAATCAGAGAATTGTGCATGAGCTGATCATATAACCTGGGACTCCCTTCCCTCACCTGGCCTTTAAAAATGTTTGGCTGATGATAGAAAACCATGGTTTGAAAGGATACATGTACCCCAATGTTCATTGCACACTATTTACAATAGCCAAGACATGGAAGCAATTTGTAGCAACATGGATAGACCTGGAGATTATCATACTAGGTAGAGTAAGTCGGACAGAGAAAGACAAATATCATATGATATTCTGCTTGTATGTGGAATCTAAAAAAAAATGATACAAATGAATTTATTTACAAAACAGAAACAGACTCACAGACTTAGGAAACAAACTTATGGTTACCAAAGGGGAAAGGTGTGGGGGGGATAAATTGGGAGTTTGGGATTGACATGCACACACTACTATATTTAATAAAGATAACCAGCAAGAACCTACTGTATAGCGCAGGGAACTCTGCTCAATATTCTGTTATAACCTAAATGGGAAAAGAACTTGAAAAAGAAGAGATACAAGGATATGTATAACTGAATCACTTTGCTGTACACCTGTAACTAACACATCATTGTTAATCAACTATATACCCATATAAAATAAAAATTAAAAAAAATGTTTTGCTGAAACCCATCGAGGAGTTCAGGCTTTTTGAGCATTAGCTGTCCCAGACTCCTTGTTTGGTGCCCTGCAATAAACGCTGCACTTTCCTTCACCACAACCTGGTGTCAGTAGGTTGGCTTTACTGTGTGCAGGCAAGTGGACCCAAGTTTGGTTCAGTAACAGTGCTCCACTCATACTATGGAATATTCAGCAGCTGTCATGATCAGCAAATTGGAGCTATGTCAGATGGCAAGAGAGATTCCTTAAATGTAGAAAATCACTTGTAGGATATTGATCTCACTTGAGTGAATAAATAAAAGCCAGTCCCCCATTTATGTAAATGCATGTGTGTGTGTGTACAGTTATGAGCACCAAAAATATAAATGAGAACATATGCTGTGATTAGCACGGATTACCTTGGTGGTAGGGTGGGAGACTGATGTGGTGGACGAGGAGAGTAGAAGAGAAGAGGGGATACAAGAAAACAGGAAAGGAAAAAAAGTGCACACACTTTTATATATATACATAAACTTGTGTATGTATGTCTATGAACAAAGAAAATAGACAAAAAAATTGAAAACCAAAGAATCAGTTTAGTTAATTTGTTGAATGCCACATCAAATTCCTAGTTAAAAACAGATTGCACACACTAATATCCTGGACTGTCACTTTTTTTTTTTTAAGGTTTAAATCATTGTGTGTGTGTTTTTTTTAACATCTTTATTGGAGTATAATTGCTTTATAATGCTGTGTTAGTTTCTGCTTTATAACAAAGTGAATCAGCTATACATATACATATATGCCCATATCTCCTCCCTCTTGTGTCTCCCTCCCACCCTCCCTCCCTATCCCACCCCTCTAGGTGGTCACAAAGCACCGAGCTGACCTCCCTGTGCTATGTGGCTGCTTCCCACTAGCTGTCTATTTTACATTTGCTAGTGTATATATGTCCATGCCACTCTCTCACTTCGTCCCAGCTTACCCTTCCGCCTCCCTGTTGGACTGTCAATTTTATATTGCTATATGAAAGTTTTTTTGTTATTTTATTGAAGTATAGTTGATTTACAATTTTAGGTTGATTTCTGCTGTACAGCAAAGTGATTCATTTATACATATATATTAGCATTCTTTTTCATATTCTTTCCCATTATGGTTTATCACAGGATATTGAATGTATTTGCCCGTGCTATATAGTAGGACCTTGTTGTTTATCCATTCTATATATAACAGTTTGCATCTGCTAATCCGAAACTCCCAATCCATCCCTCTCCCTCACCCCCTCCACCTTGGCAACAGCAAGTCTGTTCTCTATATTTGTGAGTCTGTTTCTGTTTCATAGATATGTTCATTTGTGTCATATTTTAGATTCCACACACAAGTGATATCATAAGGTATTTGTCTTTCTCTTTCTGACTTACTTCACTTAGTATGATAATCTCTAGGTCCATCCATGTTGCTGCAAATGGCATTATTTCATTCTTTTTTATGGCTGAGTTGTATTCCATCGTGTATATGTACCACATCTTCTTTATCCATTCACCTGTCGATGGACATTTAAGTTGTTTCCAAGTCTGTGTTATTGTGAATAGTGCTGCTATGAACATAGGGGTACATGTAGCTGTATGATAGATTATTAAAACCATCTTAAAGTTTAAGTGTAGAGTTCAGTAGTGTGAAATATATTCACATAGTTGTGCAAGAGATCTCTAGAACTTCATCTTGCAACATTGAAACTCTATACCCACCCATACACTAATTCTCTCCTCCCTCTTCCAAGCCCTTGGTAGCCAGCTTTCTACTTTCTGTTTCTATGATTCTGACTACTATAGGTACTTCCTATGAATCGAATCACACAGTATTTGTCCTTTCTGTGTCTGGCTTATTTCGCTTAGTGTGATGTCCTCCAGGTTCATCCATGTTGTGGCATGTGACACCATATAATAGATTTTTAAGTTCACTTTGTATTTCGATAATAATATGGCTATACAAATCAAAAGTGACAACCAAAAAGAAAAAATAAAACAAGCTTAAAGTAAGATGGTAGTCCCTTGCAGAAGGTAGTGTGGAATAGTGGAAGGAGGCAAGAGGACCACATGGGTTGAACTTGGAGCATGACCTTGAGCCGATCTCTTCATCTGTCCAAGTCTCAGTTTCCTCTTCTGTAAATTTAGGGTGTTGGCATCTACCTGAAGGGGTTCATGAAAGAATGAAAGGAGATAAAATGTGGACAAAGCACACAGTAGGCCCCCAGTAAATGTTTGCTTGCTTCTTCCCTCTCGGACAGTTTTCAAAGCAGCCCGACCTGTTGTTGCCTCCTTTGATTCTTGCAGCAAGGCTGAGGGCAGGCTCTGTGTCCTGCGTGTTAAGGCTGAGATGAAGTGAACGCCTCCTCCCTGTCCGCTCTCTGCCAGGACTCCTTGCTATCTCCCCGTACCACACTCGTCCCATTTTACAGGTGGGGAAATAGAGGCTCAAGGAGGCTGAGCCACTTGCTGAAGGGCACGTGACTGGTAGGTGAGGTGTTAGAATGGTGTCCCCCCGGCCCATCCCACTTCAGGGTAGATGTTCCAGATGAGCAGATCACTGGTCTCGTTTGACTTGTTCAGGTTTCCAGAGAAGGCGAGTTCCCGCAGGAGTCCAGTGACTCAGCCCATGTCCACTTGGAGGCTGCTCTGGGCCAGGTGTGCTGGGCTCAGGGTGGGTGCAGGGTGGAGGCTATGGTGATCAATCAGGAGCAGCCCTGGCCTTAAAGGAGGTGCTGACTTACAGCTACTACGCTGGGAAGGGCACTCTTTGTCTTTCTCCTAGAGGTGCCGCTGGTGTGTGCAGCGTGGTTCTGCAAGCCGCCCACCCCCCCCCCAC
>NW_006791954.1:5287076-5294906 GCF_000442215.2 Lipotes vexillifer | reverse complement strand
CCCCCCCCCCCACCCCCCCAAGGCCAAGCGCCCCTGGGCAGCCCGGTCTTGGCTGCTGCCTCCCCTCCCCCTCCTATTCCTCTAGGTAAGGCAGTGGGGCATTAACACCATGTAAATGGCCCATGCTACAAATCGGGGCTTGATTTGTTGTGTTTTAGTGATTGTCCAGATTTAAGAAAGTCTAGGCTTTAACATTTCAAGAAGAAAAATGTTGAAAAAATGCAGATTAATCTGAAAAGTGTGTCATGTCTGTAGCCATTGCCTTCTGAATAGCAAAAATTACAAAAAAATATCCTTTCAGTATTTGGAATCTGATATTTGACTTAGCAAAGAGTTACTCACATCATTGGTAAATGACTGAAGTTAGGGCCTAGGCCTTTGTTGTTTCAGTTTTATCTTATCCCTTGACATAAACAAAAACTTTAACCAGCATTCATGTCAGAACAACACTTTATTATCAGCGGCAACCAGAGATTGCAAGAGTTTGGTAAAATCAGTGAAAGCATCCTATGGGAACCATTTGACTCTATGGACCTACAATTAAGGAGTACGACTTATTATTTGTAAATTGCTGCTAGACATCCCTTATATTAATAAAATTTATAGATTATATATTTATATTTATAAAATTATCAATATATAATTATATCATTTATACATATACTAATTATAAATTTATATTATATATTATTTATGACTATTACATATTTATAATATGCAATTATATAATATCATGAATATATTAATATAATATGTAATTAATATAATAATAAATAATGATACATTAGAATATATGATATATAACTATATAATATATTATGTGTAATATATAGTTATACATTATAAAATTACATATTTATTATAATTTGTAACATATTCTGTATTATTATATAATACATATACAATATATTGTAAAATTATATAATTATATATTAGTCTATGTAATATATGTACAATATATTATAAAATTATATAATTATAATTAGTAAACTATATATTATATATTATTTGTGTGTAATGTATATATTTCCCCTCTCCCTGGATATCTGGTGGGTGAACATTTACCAGCATACCACTGGCATATATAGTTAAAACCCAAAAGCTCAGGTGCCTCAGTTTGGGTTTTAGAAGCAGATCCTTAGACAAAAATTTCAAGTGCAAGAAGTGTTTTGGGTGATGTCTCATGAAACACCATTAGGAAGTGGGAAGTGAGACAGGGAGGGGAAGGAAGCTAATAAGGGCTGTGTTATCAAGCAAGTGAACACTGTGGACAACTGGAGCTTAATCCCACCAGGGAACTCCCACCTCAGTGTTCTTTCCAAAGGACGAGGGAGCTGGGGTATTTATCCTCCCATTCCATCAGTCTCAGGCAGGGGGAGTGGCATTAACCCCCCAGCACTCTGGCCTGTCCTGTACATTGGCAGAATGGGCTCTTGTGGCCAGAGAAGGTCCTCAGGCAAAAGTCTCTGCTGCTGACAAATCTGGCCAGTAAGTGCCTAGGAGAAGTGACCAGAACTTGGTGGTAACAGGAGGCTGTGATGCTGCCAGGGGTTGGCTTTATGGAGCATCCTGGCAGCTTTGGGACAGCTGCACATTCAGTGGCAGCTGGGAGGGGCTCAGCACTTGGGGACTGAGGCCCAGGGAGATTCCTTGCCTTTACCTCTCTAAGTCTATAACATGGACGTAACCTTCCCCAAGAAGCTTATGATTAAGTGATAATATGAGTGGTAGTGCCTAGCCCAGGGCTCAGGAAATGAAAGCTCTAAGTGTCCTTCAGAGTCTATGAAGACAGATTCTTCTCAGACCTCATACCTTAGAAGATATTTATCTCTCTTGACAGTCATATGTGCCTCCTTTTTAGTTAGAGTTTTATATTTCATCATGTTTCCTTTTTTTTTTTTTTTTTTTGCGTTACGCGGGCCTCTCACTGTTGTGGCCTCTCCCGTTGTAGAGCACAGGCTCCGGACGCGCAGGCTCAGCGGCCATGGCTCACGGGCCCAGCCGCTCCCGGCATGTGGGATGTTCCCGGATCGGGGCACTAACCCGCGTCCCCTGCATCGGCAGGCGAACTCTCAACCACTGAGCCACCAGGGAAGCCCCATGTTTCCTTTTTTGTCTCGGCTTCTGGGAAACCCAGAGCTAGAGGTCAGGTCTAGCAGCCTCTTCCCTATAGTTACAACCACCTCCCTTTTTTTTTTTTTTTTGCAGTACGCGGGCCTCTCACTGCTGTGGCCTCTCCCGTTGCGGAGCACAGGCTCAGCGGCCATGGCTCACGGGCCCAGCCGCTCCGCGGCATGTGGGATCTTCCCGGACCGGGGCACGAACCCGCGTCCCCTGCATCGGCAAGTGGACTCTCAACCACTGCTCCACCAGGGAAGCCCCCACCTCCCTTTTGCAGTAGACACAAATTGGGGTGGCTGCTTAGATCATAGAGGTTGGGGCCAAATCTGTGTCCCTCACTTTTTCTGATACTAGACCTTTACTCCTTGGTTGGGGCTTGGGGCTGTGGGGCAAGTATGCCTGCTGGGTTGGTCATATAGGATTCTGGCTACTGGCCACATCAGGCCATGCAGGTGGCCTTCCCTGGGTTTTTTTCAAATTCGAGTTGATCCTCTCTAGCCAAGAGGCTGAAGGATGAGTTTAGGACTGCCTTCAGCCATGGTTCCAGCCTTTTGTGTGTGTGTGTGTGCACGCATAACAGAGAGAGAGAGAGAGAGAGAGAGAGAGAGAGTGATGAATCAATGAATTGTCTCTTTTTGAAACTAATTCAATTTGGGTTTCTGTCTTTTGCAACCAAAACATGTTCATCAATATACTCTATTATCTAATTCTTGATTTATTTTACTTTAATGAATATTTTTAGTTTTATTATACATGAGGTAAGTTTTATGTTATAAATTTTTTTCTTTTTTTAAAATTGAACTATAGTTGATTTACAATATTTAGGTATACAGCAAAGTAGATTCAGTTATACATGCACACACACACACACATATATATATATACACACATATATTCTTTTTCAGCTTCTTTTCCATTATAGGATATTACAAGATATTGAATATAGTTCCCTGTGCTGTACAGTAAATCCTTGTTGCTTATCTATTTTATATATAGTAGTGTGTATCTGTTAATCCCAAACTCCTAATTTATCCCTCCCCCTCCTCTTTGCCCTTTGGTAACCATGTTTGTTTTCTATGTCTGTGAGTCTGTTTCTGTTTTGTACATAAGTTCATTTGTATCATATTTTAGATTCCCACATATAAATGGTATCATATAATATTTGTCTTTCTCTGCCTGACTTACTTCAGTTAGTATGATGATCTCTAGGTCCATCTATGTTGCTGCAAATGGCATTACTTCATTCTTTTCATGGCTGAGTAGTATTCCATTGTATGTATACCACATTTTCTTTATCCATTTATCTGCTGATGGACACTTAGGTTGCTACCATATCTTGGCTATTGTAAATACTGCTGCTATGAACATTGGGGTGCATGTATCCTTTCAAAATTGAGTTTTCATTTTTTCCAGATAAATGCCCAGGAGTGGGATTGCTGGATCATAAGGGTGACTCTATTTTTAGTTTTTTAAGAAAGCTCCATACTGTTTTCCATAGTGGCTGCATCAATTTCCATTCCCATCAACATTGTAGGAGGGTTCCCTTCCACACCCTCTCTAGCATTAATTATTTGTAGACTTTTTGATGATGCCCATTTTTTGATGGGGTTGTTTGATTTTTGATATTGAGCTGTATGAACTATCTGTATATTTTGCAAATTAACTGTCAGCTGCATCATTTGCAAATGTTTTCTCCCAGCCTGTGTGCTGTCTTTTTGTTTTCTTTTGCTGTGCTGTACATGTGTCTTTTCTCATAAGCTGCCCAGTCCCCTCTTTTGGAAGTGAGTGACATAGAAATGGGTATGTGTATGTGTCTGAGGACAGATGTTGCCCCCGTTCCACCGACAGCCAGGGCTGCTTGGAGAACCAGGTAATGCCGAGTGACTGGTGGGACTTCCCTGGTCTCGGGGCCTCACCGGAATCCCTGAGCTGCTGCTTCCCCGCCTCCCTCACTCCCGGGGGGTGGTGGTGTGGGGGGGACGGTGCTGGACCTCCAACCTCAGAATGTGGGCCCCTGCCTTTTCTCCTCACACCCAAGCCGTCCTGCTGACTCTTCCCTGGCAGGGCTTCCGCATCTGCCAGTTCCCAGAGACTCCGCCCTGGCCAGGCCCTCGCAGACTCACCAGCTCATCACCGTGGCCTGCTGGCCTCAGCAGCTCTCTGGAGGTCTCCCTCCTCCTGTCACTCTGATGCCTCAGCACTCTCCTCGACTCCTCTTTGTTCTTTGCCTGAATTTTGATACCTGTTTTCCATTTGTGCTCACCCCCTGCCCGCCCTTGACCTCTAGGGCTTCATTTAAAGTAAGTTTTTAGGTAAAAATTTCCTCTGTGCCAAGCACCATGCTGGCTACTAGCCATGAATTATCTATTCCTCTCAATAATCCTGCGAGGGAGGAACTATTATTTTGCCCATTTGATAGGAAACAGGCTCAGAGGGCTGCAGTGACTTGTCCAAAATCACACAGCTGGTCAGTAGGGTAGCCCAGGCTGGAACCCCAAGTGTGACTCCTCTGTGTCTCAGCCTGGGGGGAGGGGTGAGCTGCACGGCCTTGAACCTGGTCCCCCACCTCTGACTGGTGGAAACTGCTCCTTTCTTTCTACCCTTCAGGCTGGAAAGCCTTGCCTTTCTTGTGGGGTCTCCCGTACCCTCTCCCAGGGCCTGTTGCTCAAGGCTCCTGACACAGCTCTTGCTGGCGCTGGAGTTCTCAGAGCCACGCCCCTGTCTGGGAATGCTGGCTCCCACTCCACCCATGCGGGGATCTTCCTTCTTTCAAACCTGAGTCAAACCTTTCCAAGAAGGCTTCCGTGTGCTACCCAACCCCCCGGCGGCTCCTCGGTTCTGGGCTCCCCTCAGCCTACAGAACAGAGAAGGCTCTAGGCTCATTTGCCCTCTTGCTTTAGACTGGATGTTCCCAAGCATAAGGGCTGTGTCTCCCCTGTCAGACCAGAGTAATTACAGTAAATTAACACACTGAACACCTACTACATGAGAGAGACACTTTGTGGCTGGCCCCCGAAGGCACTGTAGTAAACTATAATGGGGGGTGCACAGATCATAGAAGTGCTGGGAGCGCCGAAAAAGGGGAAATCCAGGTGATCTGAGGTGAGGGGGTGGGACTCCCTGGGAGAGAAGTCTGCCAAACCCGTCCCTTATCTGGATAAGGGCAAGCGGCATCTTCCTTCCCCCTTTTCCCTTTGCTTCCCCCTCTCCCAAAGTGTGTTCCACACGGACGCCAGAGTAGCCCTTGTAAGCACACCTGACAGTGTCATTGCCCTTCTTAGGACCCTTCAGTGCCCCCAGAGTTGTCAGGATAAAGTCTGAGCTCCTTAGCACGGCCTTTGTCCCCCAGCCTCTGCTCTCAGTTCCCTCAGGCAGATCCAGCCTTCAGATGTGTGCTCCAGCAATGCTTAAGTGCTTGCACTCTCCAACAGACCCATGTCTCACGCCTATGTGTCTTTGCTCAGGTGCTTCCCTGAGCAAATGGGATGTCCTTCCTCACTTCCTTAGCTTGCTTAGCATCTATTCATCATCAAGGTTCAACTAAGTTAAGAACTCCTCCAGGATGCTTGCCCACCTTGGGATGGGTGGGATGACTCCCCTTTCTCTGTGTTCCATCCATCCTTCACCCCCCAGCCCACCCATCAACCCACCCACCATCCATCCACCTTCCATTTTTCTATTTATCCATCCATTATCCTTCCATCCATCCATCCATCTGCCCACTCACCTGCCAATCCATCCATCCATCCATCCATCCATCCATCCTTCCACATTTCCTTACCATCTTCCCTTTCCTCCCTTCCTCCCTTCCTTGGCCCTCTCTCTTTCTCTTCTTTCTGTCTTTCACTGAGCACCTACTTTATGCCACACAGTCTACAGAAATCATATCTTAAATCTGTCTGTTGAACTGAGGCTTGGCTTCAAAGAGTGTGAGAGTTGGGCAGAAAGAGAAGACAGAAGAGGAAATTCAGGCAGAGGCTGGGAGATGAGTGGGGATGTAGGGGTTAGTGAGAAAACTGGGCTGCTGGGGTGGAGCTCAGTTTGCACTGGGCATCACGGGTTATTGGCTGGAGAACTTAAGTCTTATTTTTCTTGAACAGGGAGCTAATGGAGGGTTAGTGAATCCATCTGTTGCTGGCCTTTGGTTACCTAACCGTTAATGTTCTTAACAACCCGAATGTGATTCTGGGGTTTAGGCACAGCTCTTTTCACCCTATACATTCTCACCCTGCCTAGCTCAGATTCCTGGCTAACAATCGTTAAACACTTGGCACTTTCAAAGCAGGTTCTGTTGTGTGACTTTGAACATGACCTTTCCCCTCTCTGGACCTCGGTTTCCCCATCTGTAAAGTTAAGAGACTTGTCTAGATGACCCCTGAAGCCCTTTCTGTTTTTTTTTTTTTGTTTTTTTTTTTGTTTGTTTTTTTGTTTTTTTGTTTTTTTGCGGTACGTGGGCCTCTCACTGTTGCGGCCTCTCCCGTTGCGGAGCACAGGCTCCGGACGCGCAGGCTCAGCGGCCATGGCCCACGGGCCCAGCCGCTCCGCGGCACGTGGGATCCTCCCGGACCGGGGCACGAACCCGCGTCCCCTGCATTGGCAGGCGGACTCTCAACCACTGCGCCACCAGGGAAGCCCTGAAGCCCTTTCTGGCTCAGACTTTTGGGGACCCTCTGGCAGGAGGGGACCTGTCTTTGAAAAGTGAGGCTTACAGCCCAGGCGAGCTGGGATTGAATCCTGGCTGAGAAGCTTCCTTGCTGTGGACACTTGAGAATTTCCTCAACCTCTGAAACTTCTGCATCTAAAACGTGGGATGGTCAGTTTCTGTTTTTATCAGCTCTAGCAGCTGGCAGGCTCAGACGGGCCCATGGACACGGAAACACTTGAATCAGCCTATCTGTTGTGTCAGCGCAGGTTCTCACAGGATGCTTGGCGCAGACGGGCAGTCTGGCCTGGGAAACCAGCGGGTGGTAGAGGTTTCTAGGGGACAGGGCACCCGGGTGTTCCAGGCTCCTGATTGCCTCCTGGGCCTGCAATCCTACCTGCCAGCCTGCTCCTGGCCCCCTTGCTAGCCCTGCATTTCTGGCGACAGACACTCAGGTCCAGGTCAGTTCAGGTCCCAGACTGTCATTCTTAGAAGTGACAGCCCTCAGCTCTAGGAGACTTAACCCTTGCTGTACAGAGGTGGCTGGGACTTGGGAGAGGGATGGACAAAGTTGAAGGGGCCTGGGCAGGGGAGAGTGTGGAGAGATGAGGAAGGAAGGGCAGGGGACATAGGACTCAGAAGCCCAGCCCTGGGCAGACCCTGGAGGGGAAGGTGGTCTGAGAATCGCAAGGAGGGCTCCAACTGGTTACTTGACTGTGAACCTTTCTGGACCTCAGACTTCCTACCTGTGACATGGGGAGGACCTTGACTGTCCCTTCCTTTCCCCCATGGCTGGTGGGGGGCTAAGAAAAGACTCTAGACATCAGTGGTTAGATAAACACTTGGTTTCTCTTAAGGGAAGAGGCCTGGGAATACCTTAGGGCACAGAGATGGTTTGAGGGGGCCCAGACTGGCTTTGGGGCTGGACAAGAGAGGAAGAAAGAGTTCTTTCTTGGGCCTGGACCACTCCCCCAATCTCTCCTAAAAGCCACAGTCCCTCAAGTATGGATAAATGAGGCTCTAGAGCCAGTGGGCATCAAGAGCTCTTTCCCTCCACTGATGGCTGC
>NW_006791954.1:5270718-5286955 GCF_000442215.2 Lipotes vexillifer | reverse complement strand
CTTTCCCTCCACTGATGGCTGCAAAAACCAGTGGGTGCAAGTTTAAAGAGAAACAGGATAAGTTGCACAGTCTCAAAGTATCTTCCTCAAAGAATTTATTAGTTTCAGCAAGAAAAATAATATTACAGTGGAGAAACCTAGCAAACCCCACCTTAGCCAATGAACAAGGTGAATGTCACCAGCCCTAAGACACATCAACACATGGATGCCTGAGATGATGCACTGAGAAGACCACAACGACACTTCTGTGCTTTTCTTGCCCAAATGCATCACCTCAATCTGATGTTGAGAAAATATCAGAAAAACCCAAACCAAGGGATATTTTACAAAATAACTGACCAGTGCGCTTGAAAAGTGTCAAGGTCTTAAAAGACAAGGAACGACGAGGAGGGACTGTCACAGACTGCAGGAGACATGACAACAAGTGAGTGGAATCCTGGATTGGATCCTGCAACAAAAAAGGATCATTGGTGGAAAAACTGGTGAAATTCAAGTCTGCCATTGATTAACAGTATTGGGTCAATGTTAATGTGTTGGTTTTGATCGTTGTATAATGTTTATGCGATCTGTTCATATTAGGGGAAGCTGGGTGAAGGGTACACATAGACTCTGTACAAATTTTGCAACTTTTTCTGAAAGTTTAAAATTATTTCAAAATAAAAAGTTAAAAAAAAAGAGCTCTCTCCCCGAGCCGTTGTCTATTTGTGAAGGAGTCAGAGAAACTGGGTAATGGGGAGTGTGGATCAGAGACCTGAGAATTCTGTGCTTCCCTGCTGCTCCCTCCCTGGCACCTTTACATGTTGAGTTAGAGCTGCTCCCAGAAGCCTTCTGGACTGGCCCTGCCAACATCTTATCACAACCATCCCTCCAACAAATTTTCACCACTGCCTCTGCAACACGGATAGTTCCGGGTCTGTTACACGGTGCAGTGGGTTGAATAGTGTCCCGCTCAAATTCATGTGCACCCGGAACCTCAGAGTGTGAACTGATTTGGAAATAGGGTCTTTGCAGATGTAAGAATTGAGAGAAGATCATACTGGATTAGGGTGGGCGCTAAATCCAATGAGTGTCCTTAGATAGAAAAGGACACATGGAGACACAGAGGCACACGTGCTGTCCACGTGAAGACAGAGGCAGAGATTGGAGTTTTGTTTCCACAAACCAACAGCCAGCTTCTGAAGCTGCCAGAAGCTGGCAGAGGCAAGGAAGGATTCTCTCCCAGCACATCCATAGGGAGTGTGGCACCTTAATTTTAGACTTCACGCCTCCAGAACGGTGAGAGAAGATTTTCAGTTGTTTTTAACCACCAGGTTTGTGATAATTTACTTCCGCAGCCCCAGGAAATGAATACACACGAATTGCACTTTTCTTATGTTTGTTCACATCTTCAGTAATTCTGGTGTGTAGCCTCTCTTTCCTTTCAGGCTGGGGGCTTCCAAAGAGACAGTCTCTTCCATTAGACCGGGCTCTGAGAGCAGGGGCTGTGCCTCCCTCCTCAGACTGGGCTTTCCCTAGGTCCCCTCCTTCCTTAGGATCCCATCCCCTGTGTGGTCCTCAGCACACAGTGTGAGCTCTGTGGGGGCTGCCTCGCCCTGCCCCTTCACCAGTTTGGATTGGCACTGGTCCGCCCTACCACAGGCTGGTGCCGGGAGACTCACCAACCACAAGACGCACTGCCCCAGGCTCCTGACGTGCCACACAAAGCCTGCCTGGGACTCCAGAGGTGGGCGGGGGGGTGGGCACTCCAGCCCCAACAGACAACCTCCCATCACATTAGCCACAGCCGCCCCCGAAAGCTGCCTCTCTTCAAAATGTCAGGAACACCGGGCTGGGCTACTTGCATCTAGATCCCTGTGTGCAGGGGGAAGGGGACTGGCCTTAGCATCTGAGCCAGGGTCTAGTGCTGGGTGAGGGAGATCAGACTTGACTCCCATGCTGCGATTCCAGGGTCCATGGAGGCAGCGAGGGGGCTGGCAAAGGTCTCTTCCTAGATGGTGTGCGTGAATTTATATGTCATGGGTTCCCTACCCTGTTTGTCTTTTGGGTCCCCCTTGGAGAGGGGCAAGGAGGGAGGCTCTTTTGGGTTCCACTGAATCAAGTGAGACGGGAGAAGAGCTTTTCCTGTACCCCGTGCTCCAGGGATTCTACCCGCGGTTCCCTGTGGTGGAGAGACGGTGGTGGGTGGCACAGAGGAAGTGGGTGTTGGGCTCTGCACCCACTGGTGCCCCCCCGGCTCCCTCTGGATGCTGCATTCTTCTCTGGAGAGCACCCCACCAGTGCTCCACCCCACAGCTGACTGCAACATCTCCTAACAAAGGCTTCCTCCTTCAGCCCAAATCCCTGCTGCCTCTCACTGAGGAAGATGTAGGGCTGGGCCGGGGCTGCAGGAATCTCCTCTGGAAGGAGGTTATGGGTCCCTGTCAGGCGTGGTCACTCGCTTACTCACATACTCACATACTTGAGCGTCCTCAGCATGGCAGTTTTGTGGAGCCCACAGCCTCGAGTGTCTGTCTCAGCATTGTCTTCTGAGGGGGCGGGGAGGGCAGCTCCCTGATTTCTGCTTTGGGTTAAGGTGGGGGGAGAGGGAGGCACCGCTTCCCTTCAGGGAGCCATTGATCCTAGGAGGAGTGTTGGAGCCTCCAGCCGGGGCTGTTTGGACCTGTCTGGGGAGATGGGACACGTCAGGCAGCCCCAGACACGACCACATTCCTCCCAACATGCCTGCCGGGGTCCGTGGGGCTGAGGGGCGGCAGGAGGGCGGGGTGAGGCCGAAGGGGGTGCCTTTGGAGGTTGTCTGGGAGACCTGGCATAGCTGAGGTCCCCATATACAAACCTCCGAGGCAGAACTTGATGGACCCCTGGACATGTCCCCTGACCCTCGGGGCCTCAGTAGTCCGGGACGCTTGAGTTCACTTTCAGGTGCCTGCACTCCTCCCGTCACCGAAAACAAGCAAACAAACCCCAAACATCCCCTGAGTCGGCTCCACAAGGGGCTCAAACAAGTGTGCCTGAGCCAGACCCTCCCACGAGGGGCTGCCCTGGGGGCCTGAGAAGACACCTGGGGCTGGAAGCAAAAAGGCCCCCTCCAGTCCTCTGTTGCTTCACCCGCTCTGGGGCCCAGACTGGGCTACAACAGTGCTACCCAGACTTTGTGCCACACTCAGCTTACAAAACCCTTTCACATCCATTGCCACGTTGAATTCTCAGTGCTGACTCTGCAGTACTCCCACTTTACAGATGAGCAAACAGACTCCGAGGAGGATCAGGGCCTGGGTCACACAGGAGTAAATAGCAGAGTCAGGACTCAGTCTGACTCCATGCTCTTTCCCAGTGTCTCCTGTGACACCACCTGCCCTTGGCCAGACTGATCAGCCAATGCCATGGGCCCATCCACAGATGTGTGGAGGATCTTAGGGTCTGTGCCTAGGGCTGGGGAAATCTGCCTGGATTTCCCTTTACTGGGGGTGTCGGGAGAGAAGCCTGAGCCACCTGACTACTGGCTGGGCATGTTTCGGGGATGTGACAGGCCCCATGGCACAGCCCAGCAGGTCAGAGTTGGGAGGGCCCCAAAACCTTGTTTCTTTTTATGGGTGGTAATGCAGAGGGGACGTCTCTGTGCCCCGTGTGACCTTGTCATGCTGGTGTTCCTCCTGAAACATGGAGTGCTGGGCTTCCTCTAGGTGGATGTCAGAGACCCACCTAGTTAATGGGGACTAACAAGTCACTAGGTTTATGGTGCCGAGACCCTCTCCCACCGCCTGGCTGAGCCCAGCATGCAGAGGGCTGTGCTCCCAGGGCCCAAATGGAAAGTGTAGCCTGCAGGCCCATACCTCCTCCTGTGACTCACACCCGGTGGGACAAGAAACCCGAAACACCCTGAACAATGAGTTTCCAGTAAAATATGACAGACATGATGGGGCGGAGGGGAGGAGGCATCTGACTGGGAGTTGGCACTGCCCCCGGGTGACGAAAGCCAAGGGGAATGGAAAATGCCAGGCCCGCCCTCACCCAGGACTATAAAGCCTTGCACCCTTTCCTAAATCACCTAAGCACCTTTCTCTCCTCTCTGCCGACTCACTCGCTCGCTCACTTCCCTCCTTGACACCATGACTAGCCGCCAGGGCACCTCTTCCAGCTCCATGAAGGGCTCCTATGTCATCGGCGGTGGCCCCAGCTGCGGGTCTTCCGTCTGGGCCGGAGGCTCCTACCGGGCCCCCAGCAACTACGGGGGCATGTCCTCCTCCCGCTACTCCTCCGGGGGTGTCTGCGGGCTGGGAGGCGGCTATGGATGCAACTACAGCAGCAGCAGCAGCTTTGGTGGGGCCATGGGTAGTGGCTTCGGTGGAGGATATGGCGGTGGCGTTGGTGCCGGCTACGGTGGTGGCTTCGGTGGTGGCTCAGGTGGTGGCTTGGGTGGCGGCTTTGGCGGTGGTGATGGGCTCCTGGTGGCCAGTGAGAAGGTGACCATGCAGAACCTCAACGACCGCCTGGCCTCCTACCTGGAGAAGGTGCGTGCCCTGGAGGAGGCCAACGCTGACCTGGAGGTGAAGATCCGCGACTGGTACCAGAAGCAACGGCCCACTGAGATCAGGGACTACAGCGCCTACTTCAGGATCATCGAGGACCTGAGGAACAAGGTGCGTGGACCAGGCAGCAGGAGGTGCCGTTCCAGCCAGCTCATTTAGGAGCAATGGATGCCTCAGGCCACTGGTTGCTTGGGATTCTTAGACAGAATAGCTTCCAGCTCCAGATCCCTTCTTTTGGCTCTGGATGCCCGCAACAGAGCTGGTCTATGAGAAGATGGTCTCCCTTCCCCTATCTTGTTCATGCCTCTCTGAGCTCCAGATTCTCAGACCACAAGAGACCAGGGATTCCCACCCTTACATTTTACAGAGGAGGAAGCTGAAGGTTTGGGCTGTCAGCCCAAAAATTAATGGCTGAGCCAAGGCTAAAGCCCTAGTGCCCACCTGCCAGTACAGGAGGCAGCAGCCATTCTCCAGCACCGGGGAGGAGCGAGGCGCTATCTGCACCAGGCTAAACATCCAAACCACTCATTAGCTCATTAGTCCGGGCTGTGGCGGCTGCTGCCCATGCGCCCTGGCACGGGTGGCCCCTCCCCACAGCCAGGAGGGCATGGAAAACCCACAGAGACAATCACTGGTGGCCCACTTTACGTGCCCGGCGTAGAAGAGGGCCTGGGGGGCTTGTGTTATCTGACTCCAGCCCCCGTTCCTTGCTCCCATGTCACCCCAGGAATCTGCTGACCCTGCTTCCCTTGGTGTCTGGCTCTGATGCTTTGAGTGGATTAGGGAAATCAGATGGTGAGGGAGGGAACTCTAGCCAGTCCAGGGTTCAGTCTACCTTTTTTTGCTTTCCTTTTTCTTCTTTTCGAATCCCCTGTGCCGGCTGGATCTCAACTTTTGGGAAAGCCCCACTTTGAGGTCCTGTGCTCTGAAGACTTGAAAAGGCGTGTACGTGCTTACAGAGGACTGGCAGTGCTGACTTGTGCAGTGAGAGCAGAATTCAGATTCGGAAGGGGGTCTGGAGAGTTCGGTCACTCCCCTCCTCTGTGGGTAGGGCACTTGAGGGCCTGAGTCTCATCTCACGTTTTGCAGCAACTCAGTGGTAGATACAGGATCAGAACTCAAGGGCTTTTTATCTAAGGTCAGGGCTCTTTCTACCCATTCTGCTGACCACGAGTAGCCAAGTCCTGGGTCAAATCTGGACCACTGTGAGTTATCCTTTAGGCTGCCGTGGCAAAGGCTTGTGGGGAGTAGCAGGGACTCAGGCAGAAGCATGAAAGCAAAGTCCTGATGCAGGCTGCAGTCAGGTCTGGCTAGTGCTGTCCACTGGACCAATGACCTGTGCCCTTTCCACCTGCAGATCTTTACAGCCACTGTGGACAATGCTAATGTCGTGCTGCAGATTGACAATGCCCGCCTGGCCGCTGATGACTTCCGCACCAAGTGAGTTTGCAGTGGTGTTTCAGAGCATCCAGTCTCCCCTGGGTTGGGCATTTTTGGAGAAGTGTTCCCTGAACAGAGCTGGAAAGTGCCACAATGGCTGTGTTGAAAACCCCTTGGGGTGTTTGTAAAAATACAAGACTCTTGGGCCCCACCTTTGGGGTTTGGATTCAGTTATTATTATTATTTTTTCATTCAGTTATTTTTAATAGGCTACCTGGGTGATCCTGACCCACAGCCAGATTAGGGGGCCACTGTTTTAGGGAGGGGCGGTCCCCACTTCCCCGCCTGCCCCTGAAGTGCAGGAGGTAGTCATATCTGGAGGCCTTGTGTGCTACCGGCTGGCTGAAGCCAGAAGCATCGCCCCTCCGTGAATTCTATAGCACGATCAACTGTCTTGTTCTCGGCACTGTCCCCCTCCCCAGAATTTCAGATCTGAGGAATAATGGGCTCTGTGTCCATCCATGCCATCTTCCAGACTGGCTCACTAAACCGCCCACAGCATGCCAACTATGGGCAGAAGCTGCAGGGGGAAGAGAACAGAGCCTTCAGTGTGACCAGGGAGGGTGTCTCATTCCTTTTTTCCTGGGTCATTCCAGGTACGAGACGGAGCTGAACTTGCGCTTGAGCGTGGAGGCCGACATCAACGGCCTGCGCAGGGTGCTGGACGAGCTGACTCTGGCCAGAGCCGACCTGGAGATGCAGATCGAGAGCCTGAAGGAGGAGCTGGCCTACCTCCGGAAGAACCATGAGGAGGTGAGAACCAAATGGAAAAGCCAGCTTAGAGGGTTAGCTGGGAGGGAAGAGATGGTGGAGAGGAATGTTCAAACCTGGAACACCTCTGACTAGGGAGCCCTAATCGGTTGCCATGGTGAGGCCCCTGACTGTGGACCGTTCTTTGGTTGTGCAGGAAATGACTATCCTGCGAGGCCAGGTGGGCGGGGATGTCAACGTGGAGATGGACGCCGCCCCCGGCGTGGACCTGAGCCGCATCCTGAACGAGATGCGCGTGGAGATGGACGCCGCCCCCGGCGTGGACCTGAGCCGCATCCTGAACGAGATGCGCGAACAGTACGAGAAGATGGCAGAGAAGAACCGCAAGGACGCCGAGGACTGGTTCTTCAGCAAGGTGGGTGGCCTTCGGAGTGGAAGGGACCCAGGACGCCTGCCTCCCTGGAACTTCCAGTGCCAGCGATGTTTTCTTTTCCGCAGACAGAGGAACTGAACCGCGAGGTGGCCAGCAACAGCGAGATGGTGCAGAGCAGCAAGAGCGAGATCTCAGAGCTCCGGCGCACCATGCAGAACCTGGAGATCGAGCTGCAGTCCCATCTCAGCATGGTAGGGGCGCTGCCAGGCCTGGGGTGGGGGTGGGGCGTGCCCAGGGCCCTGGAGGGAGAGAATGACCACCCTCACGGATTCCTGATCTTCTTTCCTTCCCTCACAGAAATCATCCCTGGAGAACAGCCTGGAGGAAACCAAAAACCGCTACTGCCTGCAGCTGTCCCAGATCCAGGGGCTCATCTGCAACGTGGAGGAGCAGCTGGCCCAGCTGCGCTGCGAGATGGAACAGCAGAGCCAGGAGTACAAGATCCTGCTGGACGTGAAGACGCGGCTGGAGCAGGAGATCGCCACCTACCGCCGCCTGCTGGAGGGCGAGGATGCCCAGTGAGTAGGGGCCCCCTCCCTGTCCCGTCCCGCCCTGTTCACTCACTGCCCCCTGTGTGTCTGATCATTTTGCCCCTTTTCTGTCTTCACAGCCTCTCCTCCTCCCAGTTCTCCTCTGGCTCTCAGTCATCCAGAGATGGTAAGACTTTCCTCCTCATCAAGCCTGGACTCAAGAGCACCCCCTGTCTCCCAGCATGTCTAGGATGTTAGATGGGGGCTTCTGGAGGGGTTGAGCTAGGGTTTTCTCACCCAGTATCCCTTATGCACCTCTGTGGGTAAAGAAGCCATTTTCTAAACCCTCCTTATGGCGAGGAGTTGGTGGCCCCCTATTTGTGGCAGATCCCATAGTTCTGGCGGTCAGCATCAGGGACAGAGCCCCCACATGGGTCTTCCCACCAAGACCAGTCCATTTGGGCAGATCTGGATGGAACCATTTGGGGCTGAGTTATTAGGAAGCTCCAGTCTGAAGACACAGACTCTGCCCCTGACCTTAGGGAGCTCTAGTCTGAAAGAAATGTGCTGATGATATCAGTGCCGGGGTGAGAGCAGCGGATGAAGTGGTAATCAGGGGAGAGGGCAGCAGGGAGACACTTTGTTTAAGTGCCCTCGCACTCCCGATTTCTCCATTGCCGATCCGCCGCTGATAACGCCCTCTCTCCCCTCTTCCCCAGTGACCTCCTCCAGTCGTCAGATTCGCACCAAAGTCTTGGATGTGCACGATGGCAAGGTGGTGTCCTCCCACGAGCAGGTCATTCGCACCAAGAACTAAAGCTGCTCTGCGCTGTTCAGGCCTAGAAAGCTCCCCTTGTGGACGCAGATTTCACTGGGTGAATCCCTTGTCCTTTCCCCCACCCCCCCGCCGCAAGCAGTTCACACCTGAGCCCTGTTTCACCCTTGCCCCTCTCAGCAATCAATAAAGCTTCACTATCTGAGTTGCACAACTCTCGCCTCTGCCTGGTCATTTTCAGGAGGGGTGGTGGGGAGAAAGCGGAGGAAGCATCTCTTTGGAGCTCTCATAGCACCTGGCTATGGCATCCGGGACTGGGAGAAAGGACCTGGGGGGGCAGATCAGGCTCAGGTCCCAGGATTGCTTTCGCCATCGCAGAAGATAGATGTGTGTACCAGGTCATTTGTGGTGTCTCCTGGGGCATGGAGGAACATGCATTCAGTTACTCACTGATCCATTTACTTATTCATTCAACAGGTATTATTGAGTGACTCTTGTAAGCCAGGCACTGTGCTAGGTGAGGGATTTCTTAACCCTTTGGTCTTTAGGGATTCCTTTGAGTATATATTGAAAACTGTAGATCTCTTCCCATCCCCAATAAGCATAAACACATTTGCATATAATTCATGAGATTCACGGGTCGCCTAGAGCTCATCAGTTGAGGTCCATGAACCCAGTCAGAACTCATGTTTTACTGAGGGTTTTGTCTCCCTCCATTCCACCTGCCCT
Organism: Lipotes vexillifer; assembly: GCF_000442215.2. Taxonomy (NCBI): domain Eukaryota; kingdom Metazoa; phylum Chordata; class Mammalia; order Artiodactyla; family Lipotidae; genus Lipotes; species Lipotes vexillifer. The sequence continues at coordinate 5,277,871 of NW_006791954.1, read as the reverse complement.
TGCCTCCACAGCTGGGTCTGAATCCTGCCTGCTCTTAGTTGACATAGAGCAAGTTGATTAGCATTGCCAAGCCTCAGTTTCCACATCTGTAAGGTGGGCACAATGACAGTACCTACCCCGGGAGCTTTTTGTGAGGATTTGCATGTCAGGCCTCTACTGCAGTGCCTGGCACAGTGCAGCCTCAGGGCACGGCTGTGTGAGTGACACTGTGTGAGTTACCTCTTGTCCATGGTGGCTCTCGTCCATAATGAGAGCTTTTTTTAGAGGCTTGGGAACAGACTGACTGGTTTCTAACCCTGGCTTTGTTCTTCTTTTACATTTTAAAAATATCTTTATTGGAGTAGAATTGCTTTACAATGTTGTGTTAGTTTCTGCTGTACAACAAAGTGAATCAGCTATACGTATACATATATCCCCATATCCCCTCCCTCTTGAGCCTCCCTCCCACACTTCCTGTCCCACCCCTCTAGGTCATCACAAAACATCGAGCTGACTGTGCCTTTATTCCTGCCCTGCCTGGCTCTGTTCTGAATCAGCTCCATGACCTTGGAGAGTCTCTGTTTCCCCATTTATTCAGGAAGCATGGTGAACTCTGCTTCTCGGAATTATATGGGAATCCAGGGAGTGAACGCACATCAAGAGCCAGGGCTGTAGGAGCCTCCTCCGGTGAGGAGTGTCTTTTCCTATCTTTGGGGGGTTGGAAAAAGAGAAGGAAGGGGAGGACAGCCACCTGAGTGAGGTGGGGAGGGCTCACCGCCCCAAGCTAGGAAAGAGTTGACTAGTAACTGTGTCACTTTCTACAGCTCGTTCATTTAGCCACGTGAATGAAGCTTTGAGGGGGAGTCAAGGGTGGGACTAGGGTTAAAGAAAAGGCTTAGTCTTTGAAGGCAAGGGGACTAAAAGCCTGGGCTGGAATCAGACATCCTGAGTTGGAGTCACGGCTCCTACACTGACCAGCCTGGAAGAATCTGCGCAAGATCCTCTTTTGCAAAACAGGCAATGACAACCCTCCCTGCACAAGGCCATGGAGGATTAAACGATCTCATGTAGGAATGGGTTTAGCGTTGTAGTTGGCACACAGCTCGTGCTCCATAAATGGAAGTGTAAGAGTGTGAGTTATTAGGAAAAGGAATGAAATAATATTGGTTTCTTTGACCTCATTTTCACCTCAGGAAAGGAGGCCTGAAACTCTGGGATGTCTTTTAACCTGAGTTTTGGCTCTAAAAAGGGTTTATCTGGGGCGATCTCTGGGTGAGGGTGAGCCATTCTGGAGGTGAGTGACAGAGTTTTGGAGGAATGAGGGGACAGTTTGGGGAGGCGGGAGGTTTGAAAGACCTTCCTCGGAGACTGGGAAGGGATGGTTTTAGGGCCCTAAAAGTGATAGGACCCTGGTGGGGAGGGGCTGCGTGATATTCCTAGGGATGCTGGACCCTGGGGACCAGCGTTCTCAGCTGGGCAATGAGCTCAAGTGGCATGGAGTCTGGGGAGTGGTCCACATTTGGGAGGCCACGTGGGCCCGGGCAGAGAGCAAAACATATCCTTAGTCACCGACGAGGACTGAATTAAGAATTCCCAGACATCACTCTGCCTTGGAGGTGGTGCCAGATTAAAGTTTCCACCCCCAAAGGAGATCTGCTTTAGAGGAATATAGAAATGTGAGATTTCTTAGACCTGACTGTGGTGGGCTGAACTTTCTCTCCTTGTGAGTAGCTGCTTGATGGTGAAGGTGTAGCTGGGGGCCGCCTGGCAGGAGGCAGGCTCAGAAGTGGGAGGGAAAGAAGTCAAGCAGTGGGCTTTGAGGTGGTCCCACCCTGTATGCTGGGCCCTAGAGGGAAGGAGAAGACAGGCAAGTGTCTCAGAGTCCCACACGGAGCCCACTGGCTCACCACCATACCCCACTAGGGAGAGTGAAGCCAACACTTTACGTCCAGCTGCTGACCAGCGCTCTCGTCCACAGGCCCTGGCGCCAGCTAAAGACCTGGGCCATTCCCTCTGATGAAGGCAAGGCCGCCTACCCCCTCGTCACCCCAGATCTAGATGATAGGAAACTAGGAGAGTGACTTCACAGCGCAGTCTAGTGCAGGCAGCAGGAGCTGTCTCTCAGAGTCCTGGGGCCGGTCACGGCGCCCCTCTGGCTCCACTTCCCCCAAAGCAATTAGGAAGGATGACCCTCTCTCCGCCCTCAGAACACAGCACAGAAGGGTAGTGCTGAAAGGCTGCAGAGATCGCTCCTCCAACCTCCTCCTCTTTGGGGCCGGCTCCAGGTCATACAGACGGAAAGCGGCTAAGCCCAGCCCTGCTTCCTGGTCAGGCTTGTGCTCACTCCTGTTCTGTAGTCTCCCGGGATGAACCTGAGAGCCCAACAGGACCAAGGTGAGTTTCTCCTAGCTGACTCCAAGGTTTTTGTTTCATGGGAGAGTGTCCGTTTTGATATTCTGGGTCTCCTTTAGTTTGGGGGGGGGGCTCCTTTTTATTGTGAAAATACCTCAAACATGTCCAGGGGCCTGTACAGGCAACAAGTGGTCTATCTCCCTATATGGTTATCTGATCAGGTGAAGGGCACGTCCTCACGGCAGCAGGTGATCTGGTTTGGATAACGTAGCCAGCTAGTCCCGTGGGCTGGTGTTGGACGAGGCAGCCCCAAGGAGGACTGAAGCCCAGGAGGATGGCGGTCCCGATGTCCTGACGGGATCCTCACTGAGATCGGATGCTGCCATAAAGGGGACAAGGGGGTGCTAGGGACTTCCAGGGCAATGTCTGGACTCAGGCAGACACAAGACAGGCACCAGCTCCGAGGGCTGCCCTTTGCCAGGCCAGCACTTTCCTGATGGGGTTCCCAGTGCAGTAGTGGCAGCTGTAGGGCAGGCCTGGGAAAGTTTTCTTCCTTTTTCTGATGAACTTTGCGGTGACGGCGTGGGAGAGGGGGTGAAAAGAGACACAGAGAGATGGAGAGAAATAGACATGCATATAGACAGAGAGAGAGAAAGAGAGAGAGAGGAGTCAGAGAAAAAGAGAATCAGAGAAACAGAATCAGAGAAAGACAAGAGTGAAGGCCCTGGGCTAGGAAAAGGTAGTGAGGCACATTCATTCATCCATCCATCCGTCCATCCATTCATTCATTCATATGTTTTTATTGAAATTTATTCTTCTAGGTGTGGAGAAACGTAAGGATGAATTGAGACAGACTGAACAAGGAAAGAGACAAAGTGAGGAGGCTGGTGGTGGAGAGAGGGAGCCCCGGGCCTTGTGCCCATCTTAGCTCCCACTCACTGCAGGGCAAACATGCTCCACTTCCTCGTTTAGCTCTGTGACTGTGGCCAAGATTTACCCTCTCTGAGCCTCAGTTTTCTCACTTGTAAAACGATTGCAAAATTAGTAGCTACCTCATAAAATGACTCTGAAGATTAAATACAACAGGGCAGGCAAAGCAACAGGAGTCTTACCTGGAGGCCTGGAGGGTCTTTGACGGAAGAAACCATGATCCTCCAACCTTTGTGTGCCCTTCTCCTCAGTGCCGCTTAGCACAGGTGAATGGGAGCTCAACAGACTAGGAGGATGGACTTATTAACGAGAGGGCTGAGAGCTGAAGTTGTCCACATAGTCCAAGGGGAAGCTGGGGGCAGACACTGCCATTGACAGTCAGGAAAATGTCTTGCTGTGTACCAAACCCACACCCACAGATTTAAAATATTATCTCTTTTGAGCCTCACAGCAACCTGGTGAGGTCAGAACTGTTTTTCACCACCAAAATCCTTTGCTTGACAACTCACTGCCCTTTGGCCATATTGGCCTTCTGTTCTGTGGCCGTATTGCTTCTCCTCACCTCAGGACATTTGCACATGCTCTGTCTCACCAACCCCCCACTGCACGGCCCAGGATGCCCTTCTACTGGTTCACTCGTACTCACCCTTCACTCAAGGGTCTCTTTCTCATGGCGACACTCGCTGATCTTCCTGACCGGGCCACACCCTCATTATGTGTATCCCATTCTCCTACGGACAGCACTGCTCTAGGCACGCGGGCTTCAGTAGTTGTGGCTTGCGGGCTCTGGAGCGCAGGCACAGTAGTTGTGGCGCACAGGCTTGCTCCGCGGCATGCGGGATCTTCCCGGACCAGGGGTCGAACCCGTGTCCCTTGCATTGGCAGGCGGGTTCCCAACCACTGCGCCACCAGGGAAGTCCCGAGAGGAACTGGAGGGAGCTGCAAGTGTGCACGTTCTCTGAGGTACACAGGGTGTGTGGGAGCATTGTATGGTTTAGTTAGGGGGTCTGGGGAACGGTGGGAGATGGGGCTGGAATGAAAGATTGGGATGGGCCTTGAATGCCAGGAATGTGGACCCTGTCTTGGGGGTGAAGGGAAGTCAGTGACGGTCAGATAGGAAAGTCTACTCCGCTTCTTGCGTGGAGAAGGAGTTAGAAGGCCTGAAAGAAGCAGGGAGGACAGCCAGGAGCTGGTGGCAAAGGTCTGGGTGAGGGCAGAGTGGAGAGGGACTCAGGGGGCTAAATGAGCAGAGGCCAGTCTAGCATTTCTCGGGCGCTTCTCATGCGTCTCTTACTAGGAGATGGGCTGACTACTAATATCATCATTTTATAGAAGAGGGAACAAAGGCATAGAGTAGTCAAGTAACTTACCAAAGTCAAACAGCTGGGATTGAGCTCAGGTAGCCTGGCATCAGAGCCCGCTCTCTTCTTGCCTTGTCCACCAGAATGTGCTCTGACTTTCTGCCAGGGACAGTGGCTTGTAAATTCCAGGAGGGCAGGATGAGTCACACATCTCAGTATCTTTTCCAGGGCTCAGTATGGGCTAGACACCTGGGGAAGGTCAATTCCATACCCATTGCTGGGCCCTGCTGAGGAACCAGGACAGTCGAGCCACTTGCCTTCCTGCTGCAAGGTCAGCTAGCGTTAGCAGTGCTTTTATTCAGTCTACTCTCTCCCAATTCCTTCGTGTGAACTCTGCTTGCTGTTTTCAAGTATTGAGGGGCACGCTGCTTTGTAACTGTCTCAGCCTTTCTGCCATGCCACTCATCTCTTCTATCAGACTGGAGACTCTGAGAGCAAAGTCTGGGCTCCCCATCAGATTGGGGCTCCATGAGGCCAGGGGCTGGGCTTTCCACCCACACAGGCAGCTCCCCCATCCTCTGTAACATCTCCTTGGTAGCCTGGTCCCAGCTCACTCACAATGGGCACCAAGTGGGAGCGGGGAGGGGTGTGGACAGAAATAATCCTCAATGGGGGAGGTGACTCTGTTCCTGGGAATTTCTATCCCAGAGGGGCTAAGTCTCAGATCTGCCGTCGGGCCAGTGGAGACCAAACTCTAGGATCTCTGCCCCCTTGGTGGCAGAGCTGATTTATGGTGCCCCTGACAGCCTACTATCGTCACGTTATCCCACACAATGGAGAGAGGCTGGGCCGCCTCCGGGCAGGCAGCAAAGGATGCTGAGTCTGGGGCTGCTTGGGGCAGTCGGGACACCTCCTGGATCTCAGACCTCCTTTGGAGTCTGTCTGGGGGAGACTGGAGCAGACAGCGGGCACACCCAGGCGTGCCACCATCACGGAGGGTATAAGTAGGCAGCTTCGGGGACTGCTCTGCATCCTGGCTCCAGAGCTGGTGGCACTCCTACAACTGCCTTCATCCACAAGCTGCGGGCAGTGCCGTGAATTGCAGACAGTACTCATCGTCCTGCTGGAGCTGGGTCGGGGAGGCACGAGGTCCTCCTTTAGCCGCTTCAGCTCCTCTGGGGCTGGTGGAGGAGGGGGCCGATTCAGCTCTACCAGTAGCTATGGTGTGGGGAGCTCTGGGGCCTGTGGGAGGGCAGGTGACGGCAGTTCTGGCTCCAGTTATGGCCGAGGATCTGGGCGTGGTTTCAGTGTTGGGAGTTTTGGTGGAGGCTTTGGTGGAGGTTCCAGGGGCTGTGGGGAGTGGCTTTGGTGGTGGTGCTGAAGACGGAGATGGGGGCCTCCTGCTTGCTGATGAGAAGACCGCCATGCAGGAACTTAATAGGCGGCTGGCCCCCTACTTGGATAAGGTGCAGACACTAGAGGAGGCCAATGCCGACCTTTAGAGTAAGATCTGGGACTGGTACAACAGGCAGGGGCCCGTCCAAAAGGATTACGCTTGTTATTATGACCCCATCCGGGATCTCAAGAACCAGGTAGGCCCGGGAAACTCGGATCTCTGTCTCCCCATCTCTCTCTCTCTCACACGTGTACACACGCTCACACACTCACTCACATGCTTTATCTCCCCCCAGAAGGCAAGATGCTGGACTCTAAGCTTAGACAGTAGCTGGAGAATCCATCTCTTGGAAACTTTAACTTAAAAATTTTATTTTATTTTTAATTGAAGTATATTTCTTTATAGTGTTGTGTTAATTACTGCTGTAAGTCAAAGTGATTTAGTTATACACACATACGTACATTCTTTTCATTTATTTATTTATTTATTTATTTTGCGGTACGCGGGCCTCTCACTGCTGTGGTCTCTCCCGTTGCGGAGCACAGGCTCTGGACGTGCAGGCTCAGCGGCCATGGGTCACGGGCCCAGCCGCTCCGCAGCATGTGGGATCTTCCCAGACCGGGGCACGAACCCGCGTCCCCTGCATCGGCAGGCGGGCTCTCAACCACTGCGCCACCAGGGAAGCCCAGTACATTCTTTTAAAAAATATTCTTTTCCATTATGGTTTATCACAGGATATTGAATATAGTTTGTATTCTACAGTAGCACCTTGTTGTTTATCCATTCTCTATATAACAGCTGACATCTGCTCACCCCATCCTCCCAGGCCATCCTTCCCCCAACCCCCTCCCCCTTGGCAACCACCAGTCTGTTTTCCATGTCTGTGAGTCTGTTTCTGTTTCATAGATAGGTTCATTTGTGTTATATTTTAGATTCCATGGAAACTTTAACTTTTATCAGAAACTACTCTTGTCCTGGCCTAGGTGGGGAATGCAGAGGCAGCGTGGAGGGAGCATAGCAATGGGGCAACCCGGTCCTGAGTCTGACACCAATTCACTATGTGATGTTGGGAAGCCCGATGCCCTGTCTGGGCCTATTCTCCTATCTTTTTTTTTTTTTTTTTCCAGTCCACGGGCCTCTCAGCTGCGACATCTTTTTCTTGTTTGCTTTCAGAGGCAAAAAGACACAGTTTTAA
>NW_006791954.1:5246619-5270577 GCF_000442215.2 Lipotes vexillifer | reverse complement strand
CCCGTGTCCCCTGCATCGGCAGGCGGACTCTCAACCACTGCACCACCAGGGAAGCCCGATCATTATTTTTAACAGAGCTTTAGGTGAGGCTAGGACACACGTGGCTTAAGTCTCAAAAGCATAGGAGATGAGTTGGAAATGGTGTATTATCTAGTCTATTTCTCCCCACACCCTACGAGGTGGGTATTGTTATTATCCCCATTTTAGAGATAAGGAAAAAGAGGTCCAGAGACGATAAGTAACTTACTTGAGGTCATACAACTCATAAGTGAGAGATCAGCTCTGCGGGGCCCCATAGCCAGTACTTTTAATCATCATGAGGCTGGGGACACCTGGGTCAGCCACGGTTCAGGTAAAAAAGAGGCTCAGGGGTTGTAGTCAGTGGTTGGCTTGGACAAGCCAGTTATATGATGAAACTGCGCAAAGGAGCATATATTAAAAATAAAGTCTAAATGCAAGAAAGAGTCACACAGGTGAAGTGGTCTTTAGGCCAGAGAAAGTTTCCCTTGTGCATGTTGAATCTTGCAAAATAAAAATTTACTATGAAGTTGTAGTGAAAGCCTGGGTAACATGATTGGGAATGTTTGGCTCAGAGAAGCCTTGAGGTGCCTGGGAGCTGCTCTTCTCTAGAGAGTCTGGTGTGGTTTTGTGTGTCGGGTGGCACTGCAGGGCCATGGATGTGCATCTATGGGCAGAGGCTGAGGCCATCTTTGCCTCAACATGCAAGGGATTTACTAACAAAGACTGTTGCATGGAGGAGGAGGCTGCCTCATGAGCCTCCATCCTCAGATATGGGAGAGCATGTGCCAGCTGCTGCAGGAGATCTTCAGGAATTGAATGCGGGCCACTAGGGCCCGAGGGTCCTTCCATCTCAGGATTCTCCAGCTCTTTGAGCTCTAGCCTCCTTGCTCCCAGTTGCCCATCTTCCTCCAAGTCCTGGTCTCTCTGTCTCTTGCTCTAAGTCCTCTCTTTTCACTCTCACCTCCCTTCTGTCTCTCCATAGGCTACCAGCTGCGATACTAGAGCCCCTGTAAACTTTCCCAGCCCTGCCTCAGCTGAGCATCCCCCAGACAGGCAGACCCTGGATGCAGCCTGCTCATTGCATTGTGACATTGGGAATAGCTAGCAACAAGCCTCCAGGCCCATTTGGAACTGGGCTGACTGGGCATGTCTTTCCTCTGGCTGCCCATTGGCTCCCTCCTCTGAGAGGGTTGGGGAGACCTCTCTCTCTCTGTCTGGTCTGGGGGTGACCCACTCCCTGTCTTATCTCAACTTCCCAATAAAGCTTTCTTACTGAAAATCAAACTTGGACTTTGACCCATTTGTTCTTTGGGATTGAGATGGGGCAGAAAGGAGGTGAAGGGAAATTCAAGTGAATCCACTCTAAGAGTGTTGGTTAGCTTTTCTATCAGTTAACTTTTGCTTGTAACAAAGCAACCCACAATTTAGTGGCTTAACATCACAACCATTTATTTACCTTGTGCTTTTGCAGTTGACAGTTTGGACTGGGCAGTTCTGTTTTCCTTTAAACATCTGTGGTCAGCTCCAAGTCAGCTGTGTAGCTCTGCATCAGGGGCTTGGCTGCATACTGGTTAGGGATGAAAGGACCACATGACTCTCATCCTCCAGCCAGCTGGCTCAAGCAAGTCTGGATAATGAACAGAAGAGTGTAAGGTCTCTTACCTACAGAGGGAAACAAGACAAAAATGATGTGGGTTTTGCTTTGGAAGATTTCACAGATGGTGAAACATATAGGCACAAATAAAGTGCTCCAAGGCAAAGCGAGGAACATTCTCACAAGACAGCAGCTGACAATGTTCTCCAAGGATTCTGACTAGAGACAGATTCAGACAGAGCCCTCAGCCTATGTTCCAGATGCTACAGCTGTGTATCAAACCTCCCCAAAGCGTAGAGGCTTAAAAGAACAACGTTGATTTGGGGGGCTTGGTGGGAACAGCCCACTTCTGCTCTACTTGGTGTCACCGTGGCTCACAGGCTGGGGGCTGGAGTCACCTGAAGCCTTGCTCGCTCACATGTTTGGCGCCTGGGCTGGAAACACTCAAACCTGGGGGCTGGCCCTGCAGGGGCTCCTTGGCATCTCTGTATGAAGACTCTCAGTGTGATCCCTCCAGCAGGGCAGCCTCAGGGTAGCCAGACTTCTTACATGCTGGCTCAGGGCTCCCAAGACATATGTTCTAAGCAAGAAAGAACCAGGAAGAAGCTGTTTTTCTTCATTGCCTAGATTTGGAAGTCAGGCAGTGTCACTTCTGCTGTACTCACAGGCTTGCCTAGGTTCAAGGGGAGAAAGCATAGACCTTGCAGTAGGCAGAATTCTAAGATAATCCGTTATTCAATCAAAGACAACTTAGGTGCTGCTGTGAAGGGATTTTGGAGAATTAATTAAGGTCTCTACTGTGTTGGCCTTAAGATAGGGAGGTTATCCGGTGGGCCTGACGTAATCACGTAAGCTCTTTAAAAGCAGATAGCTTTCTCTGGTTGGTTGCAGAAGAGGAAGTCAGAGATTTGAAGCATGAAAAGATTTCAATATTCCATTGCCGGCTTGAAGATGGAAGGGGGCATGAGGCAAGGAATGTGGCTGGCCTCTAAGGGCTGAGAGCCACCAAGGAAACGGGGACCTCAGTACTGCAGCTGCAAAGAACTGAGTTTTTCCAAGGACGAGAAAGAGTTTGGAAGTAGATTTTCTCCCAGAGTCTCCAGATGAGAACTCGACCTGGCCAACACCTTGGTTTCAGCCTTGTGATACCCTGCAAAGAGAATCCGGTCACACTTGCAGAACTGCGAGCTAATAAATGGGTCCTCTTTGAAGCTGCTACATTTGCAGTAATTTGCTTGGCAGAAATAGAAAACAGAGACCCCATCTCAAGATGGAGGAGTGGCAATGTCACATTGAAGGACAGCATGTGGAATGAGATATATTGATCTTTGGAAAATATAATTTGCCACAGACTCTCTGAATCATTGGGGGAGGGATTATGTAAGGGTAAACTTAGGACATTAAGCAAACACGGAAGCTCAGGAAAACCCAAGATCCTGGGATTTATGGAGATGGAAGCTGTATGGTGTCTCTGGGTCCAAGATGGCTCTAGCAAGATGCCTGCGCAGTGAGAGTTTGTGATCCTTTCTCTAGTGCTTTGCCCTTAATGTGCAACTGGTGACAATCTTCTCTGGCTCTCTTCCTGCTACCAGCTCTCTTCCTCTCCTATCTTCTCTCTATCTCTATTTGGGGAATGCTCCATCTTGAGTCTGAGACTCCCCAAGAACTGTTTTTCCCAACTGCCCTTGTTGCTAGGGCATGGCCATGTGGCATAGCTCTGCCAATCAGGTGCTCCTACACAAGACTTTGATTTGTATGTGAAGGAAGCGCTGAGTGGAATCTAATATGGCAGGAACAGGGCTGGGGCAGAGACAGGGAGTTTATTAAGGCTACAGTAGCGGTGGTTCTGCCAGGGATATGCAGTGCCCAACATCAATGGTTCGAGCTGCAATGTCTGTGGCCAGCAGTGACAGCAGTGGTGTCTTCCTGGAGCAATCATTTAGTGTGATTTGGGCAATGGCTTCTGTTTGCATAACCCCTAAGTCTGATTCTCCGCAAATGCCGGAAAAGGTGTACTGCTTTCTCTGTAGGTGAAATCAAACATATTCTGGTATTCTTTGCTTATTGGGATAGAGAAAAAAGAGGTTTCCATATCAGGTGCCTAGGATTATTGTGATCCAATGTGGATCAATGATTGCTATTAGAATAGACATGTAATAAGTTGTAAAGTAATCCTTCCCTAACATCTGCCCATATTCTGCACAGAGAAAACGACAATTGGGAAGTGATCAGAGTCATCAACCCTGAGTTTATCAGACCTTTCATATGGCACTAATCTCTCTCATTCCCTTAGAGATGTAGTGTTGTTGATGCCTCTCACCACAATAATCCTTACTCCATGGATCAGGGAGCCATTTACTGTCTTCTTCTATTCCATTTCAGAGACTGGGAAAAAAAAACACAGGCTGGGTCCAGGGTACTATTGGGCTCAGGAGAGGCAGACTTAGGTCAAAACCCCATTTGCCATATGATCCTCTGTAATGGTCGGATTCTCAGCTGCAACCAACAGAAGCTACTCTGGCTATGTTAACAAGTAAGGGATTTATAGCTGCTCTAGATAAATCAAAGAATCATTAGGAGGGTTAGAGAAATAGGACCTAGGCTGAATTTCTAACATCTCCCAAAATGACACAGCAGAATGGGTCTGCCAAGGGAGCTGTTGCCTCTGCCAAGACTAGGAAGTTTTCAAGTCAGGATGCAGCCTTCTGAATCAACAGCCTCCCCAGCTTGGGCTTCAGGACAACACTGTCTCTGCCATCCATGCCAGCAAACTAGATGCCCCAAGTGGAGCCCATAATTCACATACCTCCCTTCTAAGTCTCACATGGTGCCCCTGATTGGCAGAACCTAAATCACCTGGCTTATCTTAGTGACAAAGGAAGCTGGGAAATGTAGTTTTTGGATTTACCTGGGAAAGAATAGTGATCGAAATGACAGATATAACCTACCCCCACATAAGGTTTCAGTCTAACTGGTGAACCACAGTGTTGTTCTGCATTTTCAGAGATTAGAGTTAGTTTGGAGCCAGAGTCCAATAATCCCCAAAGGTCTGGATATTTTCCTTCCCCCAGTACACAGCTACTCTTGTAAATGCCCGCAGGCTCCTATGTGGAAGGTTAGGAGGCAGATGTACAGTACTTGCTGTGATGTTATTGCAGAGCCCTTCCTCAGGGGTACCTGGACTTCCCTTTATTCAAAGTCCTCCGAGTCTAGGAGCTGATTCTGGTCTTGGAACTGGATAAGAGTCTGTCATTCTCTATCACAAGGCTTAAGACAGGCCTCTTCCTGGCCTAAAGTTTTCTTTTTGTGGGGTGGGGTAGGAAACTATGGCAGATATGACAGACTGACTTGCTCATATCAGCTCCCACATCCTTCTAGTGAACTTTCCTATTCTCTAGAGGCAGAAAATCTTTAACCCTACTTTTTCTAAACTCCCTTACAGTTACAGATCTAGGTGTAATTTGGGTTTTTCCAATCAGATGCACTTCTGTGGGACGTGAGTTGAGCGGAAAGAGATCTGGAGGAAGGAAGTGTTTTTTGTTGGAATAGATCTACCAGTTACTGTATGGTCCTAGGGCCACTTATTGTGGCAGACCAGGAGTTCCTTTGGGGGATGGTTCTGTGGTGTTAATCTGGGAGCCCTTCCTAGAGGCTCAATCTAGAGTCTGCTCCTCCAGCCTTCTAATGATTTTGTGAGCAGCCAATGCTCTGTATTAAATTCCTTCCTGTTAAGAAAGTGAGATTTGTTTCTGTTACTTTAAACTGAATGCTCACTGAAGCAGGATTTTGGTGGTCTGTCCTCATCTTTTGGTCATAGAGATCCATGATGAACTAATCAACATATGGATACCTACAGGTCTTATCATTCTGCTTACTATTCCAGCCCTCCAGCATTGAAGGGTCCCTACCTTCAATGGGGACCCCATTTCTATAGAAATCAGGGAGGCTAATTCAAATGTAACATCTCCCATCCACAACCCCAAAGAACAACTGCTACCATGTTTTTCTGGTAGCAGAAAAAATTCAGGGTTGATGACTCACTTCCCGAACAACTGCTACACTGTGTTCCCTCTTGTCTAGGTATTTCTTAATTGCCAGAGTCTAGACAGTGTCTTCTGAGCTCTCATAGTTGGGAATTTGTTGAATGGGTTCTACGTGATAACTCCACCCCAACATTTCTGTTTCCCTGGCTGGTTGCATCTCTTCTTCTTTATTCCGCTTCCTTTATTATTATCCCTTCCTTCTTTGCAACAAAGATTTTATGGAAACTCAAGTTTATTTTGTATAGGCCACTACTGAGTTCAGTTTCTGCCACCCAACTGAACGAATATTTTAGACCCAGTCCTAGACACTCAAACTAGCAGCTGAATTGTGAATCTCTGGTTAATGCCTCTATATTGATTAATTTAGCCTGATCAAAAATTAGGGTCCATTCCCAAACCCAGTATTCACATTTCTGCTGATACAGATTAGTAACATCTTGAAATTCTCTTGGCGAGTAAACCTTTTTCTCTCAGCTTTGGCTTTATAATGGACCTCTTCCCTTGGGGGTCTGATTTATAATTCTGGAGACGATAAAGGATGGTAGGGGGGAGTGTGAGGATAATTTGGAGTTTGGGGGTACTATAAGTCAATTAAATTGACTCATATATTTCTCTTCCAGTTCTGTGGGTGCCCCCCTTTCCTGATCGATGGTCTAAATTTTACATAAGAGACTTGGCAAGATTATGATTTCAACTGATGCTGTGGTTTGGCAACTTGGAGAAGTCCCCCGCTCTCTGCAACTAGAGAACGTCCACACACAGCAACAAAGACCCATCTCAGCCAAAAATAAATTAAAAAAAAAAAAAAAGAAGATGGGTGACTTCCCACATGCGGATTCTTTCCCAGGACCTCAGATTCCCCGCCTAAGGCCCTGGCTCAGTGCTGGCCAATGGGAGTTGCGGGTAACTGAGCCGATAGTGGAGGAATGAGGGTGACAACTGGATGGTCTCCAAGAATCCTCTTGGCTCCAGCATCTGTTACTCCAACACTCATAAGTCCCGAGTGCCTTGATCTCCCTGCGTTTCCCTCCCCTTCGAGTCTGTGCTACATGTCGAGGCTGCTGCTGGCCCTCTTGGCCTCGGGGCCCTGAGGCTCTCTCTCTGTCTCAGGCCCAAACAGGAACATAATCAGTTCCCTTCTCTGTAACTCTTACTAGACTGAGAACAACTGGGACTATCGGAGCGGGTTCCTGTGAAACCGAAAATAAAGTTCAAGGGGACAAGCCACCACCATCAGCAACAAATAAAACCCAGCAGCGACAGTACAGTGTGAGGTTAAAAGATGGTGAGGAAAGGTGGGTGTGGGGACTATGCTTCTATGAACATCTCTAGCTGGAGTCTCTACTTTAATTGCTTTTTCAGATCATTCATTCATCTGTTGATTCATTCGACGAATATTTATTGGTGCCTTTTCTGGGTCAGGGGGTGGAAATCAATAAAACTGTGAATGAAACAGATGAGGTCTGTTTCCCCATGGGGCTTGCAGTCTAGTGCTGGAGGCAGATAAGCAGCCTGGTCATTGCCCGACGATGTGGTGTGTGCAGTCGGTGATGGGAGGGAACAGGGGCTGGGAAAGCACACAGGCCCCCTGACCTGACCATGGCGGCAGGGGACGATTCCTATGACAGGTGTGGGACAGGGATGTTCTGTAACATGTCATTATTTCTCATGACACCTGTGAGAGTTAGCTATTGCTGTTTCCATTTATAGATGAGGAAACCAGGGCTCAGAGAGGGAAGTAAGTTGCTGAAGTCTCACACACACCAAGGTTGTCCTGTGGCTCCAGATGCTGCCATCCTAGTACTGCCTATGTGGCCTCTAACAACTCCTAGCACTTTTTTTTTAACTGATTTTATCGAAATATAGTTGATATATAATGTTAATTTCTGCTATAGAGCAAAGTGATGCAGTTATACATATATATATATTCTTTTTCATATTCTTTTCCATTATGGTTTATCCTAGCACTTTCTAAGGTCAGAGATGGGCTTCTGAAGAGCAGAGAAGAGCTGTTTTGAGAGAATTGTGCAAATAATTAGGCAAAGCTGCGATGTCTGGCCTCAGTTTCCCCCATGAAGGCACTTTGTCTGAACTTGTTGAAGGAATGAATGAATGAATGACACTGAGGAAGGATGAGGGTTTGGGACCAGATGGTCCCTAAGGACTCCTCTGCCCCAACACTCTGGTTCTGACACTCAGACATCTTCAGATGGCTTTGATCTTCCTGAACTTTGGGAAGTCTCTAGTCCTGGAGACTCTCGATCCATCTTTGCTGCCACCAGCACCCTCAGTTCCAGGGACTTGCCATTCTCACCTTAACTCAGGCCCGACTCAGCCAACTGTGATCCCTCTCATCTGTTCCCCTCAGCATGACTGAGACACGTGGGCTGTTATCAGTACTTTCGTCAAGGGAGAGGGAAACCTCAGGAAAGTGAAACAAGAAAACACAAAACCTGTAAGAAAGAGTCAAGTCTGAGATCCAAAGGTGGGGTAGGGGTGGCGAGGAAGCTGGCTTCTCTGAGCCTCCTGCTTTTGGGGCGTCCCCAGTGGAGCCCCTGTCTACCTTTACCAAGTCATTGACGCCTTCATTCACAGCGCGCACTTATCCAGGGCCTGCTCTGTGCGCGCTGCTGGTTACGGGGGCTACGACAGGGACCCAGGCAGACACGGGCTCTGCCCCGGGAGTCTTACAGGGAGAGACCAACGAGTAACAGCGGCACAACCTGGGTGCTGAGCTCCACTCTGGGAAGCCCAGGGGTTCTGGGGCACACAGCAGGAGTCCTAACCCAGTCTTGGGAGTCAGGGAACATTCCATGGAGCCAGGGCTGGGCCGAGACCTGAAGGACTGGTTGGATTCATCCTGGTGAAAATTGATGGGGGTGTGATGTTTGTGTGTGTGTGTGTATTGCAGGGAGGCCAGTGTTCTGGGCAGGGGCAACTGTCAAGGCCTGGAGGTGACACTGAGTGTGGCCTAATGGAGGAACTGGAACCCGCCTCCTGGGGCTGGTGAGAGGGCAGGGTGCGTTGGTGGGGGCCGGGGGTGGGGCAAGGGGAGGGCTTATTCGGTGAAGGGGAGGAGACTGAACTGGATCCCGAGGGCCCCAGGTAAGCCCGTGCCCTCTCTACACTCACCTTTTCCCAGCCCTGCGTTGGGGACAAAGCCCTATTGGCCAAGAAGTGCCACCATCTTTGGTCCGGATGCAAATCCTCCTCGTAGAGAATGAGTCTGGCAAGAAGACACATGGTCTCCAGTCTGGTCGGAAGCTGCACTAGAGTTGGGAAGCATCATTTATCAAACTCCCAGGACCTGCTTTCTCTGAGTAAACACCATGGCTGAGTTGTATCCACAGCTTTGGCTTCAATAGCTTCCTGTGTGCGCCCATGACACTTATCACTGGTGAGGACCCCGCCCCCCAGCTTACAACTGTGCTTGAGTTGGGTCCCTTCCTCTCTCCAAAGTTATGCTCCATTGGTAACAACTATAAGTCTCCTTGTTGTTTTCGTTCTCCGCCTCCACCCCATCCGCATGTCATCATCATGATTGCAGCTGCACCTCTTTTATGCTGGCCCCGTGGCAGGGCCTTTACGTAAGTCATCTGCTTGATTGCCCACAACCACCCAACTTCACAGATGGGAAACTGAGGCTCAGACAGATGACATAACTCAGCTGACAAAGGATCTGGGTTGGTCTGGCTCTCAAGCCCACCCTCATCATCCCATGCCATCTAAAATAATCCCTGGGCACCTACTGAGTACAGAGATGAATACCTCTCACGAGCAGGAAAGCTTTGGAAATTTTCTTCTTAGGAAGCAAGTAGCCACAAATGAACAATGAGTCCCTGTCTCAGCTATTTCTTGTCTCTGGACCTCGGTTTCCCCACTAGAGATCTTCAGTGTGTGGAACAAATGGATTGACACTGAAGGGATGAGGGCACTGGGGTGGGTGGTCTCCACGGACTTCCTGAGCCAGGGAAATCCATCATTCATAATCCCTCTGAATTTTCTCTGCCCCTGGGGTCTTATATCCATCTGTCTTGTTGCTACCCCCTCAACATCAGGGCCACACCATCTTCTTTCTCTCAGGCCCAAACATGAACCAAACCAAGTCCCTTCTCTCTGTTCTCTTCAACATGACATGCTGGGATTTTCCAAGGGAACTTCTGTCAGCCCTGGCAGATACCTCAGATAAATACAAAGGAAACAAAATTCAAAATCCACTGCAAATAGTATTGTTTGAGGTGCAAAAAGTATGTATGTGTGTTGGGGTGAGCTTGCTCAAAGCATCCTCTTTATAATAGTTCCTAACAGAAGCCCCTTCTTAGATTCTTTGAAGCTCTCAATTTTCCAATGTATTTTCCCCGGGGGTGCCAATAAATATAAAACACCCCCCCCAACCAAAACTCTTGAGATCAAATCCAGTGGGAAACATGGAAGTAAACAAGTCAAACAGTTTTCTGTTTTTGCAGGACTTTTTAAAGCCTTTGTTTTCTTAAAGTGCTTTGTGAGTTTCCAAGAGGAGGTAACAGTACCCAGAATTCCCTCAACAATTTGCTGAAGAGCTGGTGCTCTCTGAAGGATGCTGATGGGTTGGTTGTGGCCTGTGCGCCACAACTACTGAGCCCACGAGCCACAGCTACTGAAGTCCACGTGCTTAGAGCCTGCGCTTCACAGCAAGAGAAGCCACCGCAGTGAGAGACCCACACACCGCATTGAAGAGTAGCTCCCGCTTGCTGCAACTAGAGAAAGCCCGTGCACAGCAACGAAGATGCAACACAGCCAAAAAATAAATAAAATAAATAAATTAAAAAAAAAAAAGAAACCAGAAGTTTGGAATGGTGGGAGGGGGAGAGTGATGAGGGTTGAAGGTGGAGAAATAGGCTGGGCTGGATCACAAAGGATTTTGAAAGCCATGCTGGAGAGGGGTACCCATGTAGAGTCCTGTGTTCAGGCTGTGGATCCTTCTTTTTTAAAAAAAGTTCTTTTCCATTATGGTTAATTACAGGATATTGAATACAGTTCCCTGCAGTATACAATAGGACCTTGTTGTGTATCCATTCTATATCTAATAGTTTGCATCTGCTAATCCCAAACTCCCAATCCAACCCTCCCCTGCCCCCTCCCCTTTGGGAACCACAAGTCAGTTCTTTATGTCTGTGAGCCTGTTTCTGTTTCATAGATAAGTTCATTTGTGGCATATTTTACATTCAACATATAAGTGATATCATACGGTATTTGTCTTTCTCTGTCTGACTTACTTCACTTAGTATAATAATCTCTAGGTCCATCCATGTTGCTACAAATGGCATTATTTCGTTCTTTTTATGGCTGGGTAGTATTCCACTGTATATATGTACCACATCTTCTTTATCCAGTCATCTGTTGACGGACATTTAGGTTGCTTCCCTGTCTTGGCTATTGTGAATAGTGCTGTTATGAACATAGGGATGTGTGTATCTTTTCAAATTAGAGTTATGTCTGGATATATGCCCAGGAGTGGAATTGCTGGATCATATGGCAACTCTATTTTTAATTTTTTGAGGAATCTCCATATGGTTCTACCTAGTGGCTGCACCACTTTACATTCCCTACAGCAGTGTAGGAGGGTTAGGCTGAGGAATCTTCTAATCAAGGGTTGCTCTGAGGCTGCTATGAGCCCCTTGCCTATGCCCACATTTCCTATCTATGCAGGGCAACTGCTGGGGATGGGGGGAACTTGGGGGTGGGTCCCCTAGTTCAAATAGTGACCCCACCTCCAGAGGGTTTCCTCCTACCAGGCGGTTTTGGGAAGAAATCAAAGTTCAGAGAGGTTCATTGACTTGTCTAAGGACCAACAGCTAGTTGGGGACTCCCTACCCTCCTGTATTTCAGCCCACGTACATGGGATTCCATGGCTGACTGGATTTCCTTTTGGCATCTTGTCTTAGACCCTTGCAAGGGATTTAGGGGTGTTTCTAGGTCTCACTGGATATATGCTCCTAGTTTGCCCAGCTTTCTGTAGCTGCATCTCCTAATGGTCCCACTAAGCTCCACCCCCAATAGAACTATGAATTGAGGGGACTGTCCTATTCTGGGAAGGTTGTAAACATTTGGGTTACATTATGATTCCAGCAGGGATGGTACTGGGAGGAGGGAGGCTGAGCTGACTGCCCGCGAGGTCGTGGTGGGGCGTGGCGCGGCCAGGTAGTTCAGCTGGGAAGGTGTGGCCAGTTTCTATGAGCTCCAGCTTCTTTCACAGCTGTGGCTGCAGCGGCCCCTTGTGGCCATTTTGTGCTGGAGGCAACTAAGTGTCAAACTACAATTTTAGAATTGGGAGGGGAGGTACGTTTCCTTAGATGGCCTCCTCCACTCCTCTGTTGCCCAGAGAGGGAAAGGCACATGTCCAGGGTACCACAGCTAAAATCTAGGCCTTTGGACTTCCAGCCCTTCTGGGGCTCTTTCTTTTGTACCACTCTCAGATCAGGGCCCCGTTTGCTCTCCATAGGGAGGCCAAGGAGTAGACTGGAGTGTAGGGCCTGCCCTTGCCCAGACAGACCTCTCTGACCCTCTCTTCTCAGAATTGAGCACAGTCAGAGATGCAGAAAGGGGAGGGCCGCCTCCCGTGGCAGGGCGGCGAGTCCCCATTCTGCCTCCAGGGGGCGCTGTGGCACCGAGTTGGCCTGGTCCTGGGCGCCCGCTGCACAGGCGCAATGAGCTCGGCACGCTGAGGACAAAAGGGAGCTGCACGCGGCCGGGGAGCTTGTAAAGTCAGCCCGGTGGCCCGCATCCTGCTCTTTCCGAAGCCGTGGCTGGCTCAGGGGCGGACACCACCGCCTCCTTCCGTGGCCCAGATGCCAGCCTCTGATTCGCCTTGCAATTCCCTCTGCTCTCAGAGCCCAGACTCCATCCAGTGCTTTGGACTCGACACCCAGCGCCCTTTCCTCCATACTGTCGACTTCCCTGAGTTTGGCCCTTGTGGAGTCACCATTTAAGAAAGAACAGACCGAGGCGGTGTCCACATGGGCAGCAGGCCCATTGCAGCTGACTGCCACACCTGCATGGGTCAGGGTGCCCGCAGGATACAATGACTCTCGGGGTCAGCTGAAAGGACTTTAGAGAAAGAACTATTTTTGGAGGTCTGCACAGGAGCAGGGATGGGGTAGCAACCCGGGGTGGGGGAAGCATGGGAGCTGGAGGGACAGTGGAGGAGGGAGCGGTGTGATGGGAGCTGGTGGGGGCTGAGGCCAGGAGGGCTGCTCTGCAGAAGCACCGACCACAGCCTCCCTGGGGGGGGGGAGTATATGCCCAGCGTCTTTCTTCCCTCCTGTCCATCTCCTGAAGCTGCCCCCCACTGGCTGATCCAACGGGGCAGCCAGAGATTAGCCGTCGGGGCACAGAGCAGGGCCAAGAAGGGTGGAGAATACATCTGGAAGGATGCAGAAGAATTATCAGGGTGGTGGGGACACAAACATAAATAGCCAGACCTTGCCCTCAAGGAGCTCACCGTCTAGTAGAGGAGATAAGAGCCAACTAACTCTCACCAGGTGGGGAGAGGACAGCCGAAGGAGAGGGTCAGATAAAGCAGCAGATGGGCTAGAGGAGGGAAGGAGTTGGGGTGGACAGGGTGCCAGGGTCGCAGAGGCTTGAAGGAGGAAGTGGTGTATTGGTTTCCTATTTCTGCTCAAAAAAGTTACCTCAAACTTAGTGTCTTAAAACAACACAATCTTAGTATCTTATAGTTCTAACCGTCCGAAGTCTGAAATGGGTCTTACGGGCTAAAATCAAGGTGTCAGCAGAACCGTGTTCCTTCTGGAGGTTTTAGGGGAGAATCTGTTTCCTTGCCTTTTCTAGCTTTTAGAGGCCACACCTGCATTCCTTGGCTTGTGGCCCCTTCCTTCTTCAATGTGCGTCGCTCCAACCTCTGTTTCTGTGGTCACATCTCCTGTCTCTGATTTTGACCATCTTGCTTCCCTCTTATAAGGACCCTTGTGATTGCACTGAGCCCATTTAGATGATCCAGGATAATGACTCCATCTCAAGGTCTTTAACTTAATCACATTCGCAGACTCCCTTTTTGCCATGTGAGATACATGGTCCCGGGTCCCGGAGATTAGGATTTGTACATCTCTGGAGGGTCACTATCTGCCTATCACATCGGGCACTGGAGAAGGGGTAGGGTTCGAGCTCTGATGGCTGAGGGCAAGGACACTGCAGGTGGAGGGGATGGTGGAGCAGAGGCAGGAGCGTGAGGACATAAGCAGCTCCTGCCGGCACCTGGTGTCTGGTTGCAGGAAGGTGTGGTTTTGGGGAATAGGCCTGGAAAAGCTGAAAGGCCAGTGCCTGCTCCATTTCCAAATCCAAATAGTTGGCCTCTGAGAAGAGGAGGCAAACATTGCCCCAGAGGGATGGTGGGGCTGGGGCGGGCCCTGTGGGTACCGGTTAGCATCGCTGTTTAGCTTTCATTCCCCTGCTTTATTGAGGTACCAGTCATGGCCAGTTTGGCTTTTGTAATTGTCCCTCAGTGACTGCTCTCCATTAAGTCTGCTCCCCTCCCACCCATGTGACCCCCGCAGCTGACGGCTTTAGAATCAGTACCACTCTCTCCCCCGTGGAAGTGTGGGTCTGGACTTTGCTCCCCCTCCATGGCCTTCCCTAGCCTCCACGCCTCCAACTTTACTCCGCAGCCACACTGAACTGCTCCCAGCTGCTGAATGCCCTGCATTCACTGACAAAAATCAGCACCTGCTGAGCGGCCGTCCACGCAGGGATGGTGGACATGTCACATCCAGTCCTCCTATTGGTGTTACAAGCTATCTGCTGTTGAAGGCTGTGCCAGGCACTGTTCGTTACATATGATTTTTATTTATCTCGCACAAACCCTCTGAGGTTGGTGCTGTTAACCCCATTTCAGAGATGAGGAAACTGGGATTCTGAGATGTTAAGTAACTGGCCATGGATGACATGGCCTTAAAATAAATAGTGGATCCATGAATCAAACCCAGACCACACTTTATAGGGGAGGAAACTGAAGTTCGGGGCGGTGAAACAACTGGACCAGGCTAATGAGTAGTTCATAAACTGAGGTGTGGCTTGTTTCAAAGGCCAGCTTGTCTGGCCTACTGGCCTACTTCACAGTCACTCATTAATCTTAACTGCTGCACTAAACTGCTTAGCCTCTGCCCCGTAGTTACTTGTACATATCTTCCTTTGCTCCGCCTCCACCTTGCCCACTATACAGGGAGCTGGCCAGGGGCTGGGCCTGCGTCTCTTTCATCTCTCTCTGTATTCTGCACCTGGCACAGGGCCTGGCTCAGAGCACATGCGTGGCAGACAAATGAGTGAGGCAGTGAATGATACTTTCTGGGCATGGCTCTGGACACAGGTCAGGGAGGCCACCTGCAGCCTCCGATATCCAGAGGGGCTGAAGTCTTGAGGCCCTACTGGGCCCAGGCTTGGGGTCCCAGGCCATCCAAGTTTCTTGGCAGGTCTGAAAGCCCAAGTTTGGTTTTTTTTCACAAATGTATTTTATATGTAGTTTTTGGAAGAGGTACTACATGCACAATATAGTACAAAATTTAAAAGTAGGAAGGATAGGGCTTCCCTGGTGGCGCAGTGGTTGAGAGTCCGCCTGCCGTTGCAGGGGACACGGGTTCATGTCCCGGTCCGGGAAGTTCCCACATGCCGCCGAGTGGCTGGGCCCGTGAGCCATGGCCGCTGAGCCTGCGTGTCCGGAGCCTGTGCTCCGCCACGGGAGAGGCCACAACGGTGAGAGGCCCGCGTACTGCAAAAAAAAAAAAAAAAAAAGTAGGAAGGATACACAACAAAATGTTAGTCTTCCTGCATCCTTTGAATCCAGTCTCCTAGCTCCCCTCCCAGGAAGCATTCCTTGCCATCACTTTCTTGTGTATTTTTCTAGAGCTATCCTGTGCATATACAAATATATGTGTGTTCAAGTTCTTCCCTGGAGCACACATACAAAGGGTAGCAAATGATATTCTTTGCTCTGCAATCTTATTTTTCATCTAAGTATTTGGAAAATCTTTCTTATCAGTCCCATATAGAGCTGCCTCATTCTTTTTGATGGTTGCACGGTATTGTATTGTATAGAGGTATCATATAATGGATATTTAGATGTTTCCACCATTTGCTATTATAAATAACACTGCAATGAACATCCTAGTACATCATGTCATTTTGCATGTGTGCAAAAATACACCCAAAAGATAAATACCTGTAAGAGAAGTTGATGGGTCAAAGAATTATATTTAAAATGTTGATGGAAGTTGGAAATCACTGTTCATAGATTTTATACTGATTTTCCTGCTATCAACAATGGGTGGATTTTTCAGTTCCGCATATGCCCAACAAATAGTAAGTTTTTTCAGTTCCCCATATGCCCAACAAATAGTAAGTTACCTTTTCATCTTTACCAATCTGACATGTAAAAAATGAGAAATCATGATAGTCTAAATTTGCATTTATCTTATTGTGAGTGAGGTTGAACATTTTCATATGTCTAAATGCAATTTGTATATCCTGAGATATATTGTATATATATATATATATATATATTCTGGAAACTCTTTGCTCACACGCTTGGCTCTTTTTTCCTCCTGGGTTGTTGATCTCTTACTTGGTTATTTGTAGGAACTCTAAATGTCTTAAGGCTATTGGCCGTGGGTTCATGATATAGCTTGCCAATATTTCCCCTTGGTTGTTCCCACAAATTCTGTAGTGAAAGGCTACTCATTAGCCTCGTCCTGTTGCTTCACCACCCTGAGCTTCAGTTTCCTCCCCTGTAAAATGTGGCTTGGGTTTGATTCATGGATCCACTATTTATTTTAAGGCCATGTCATCCAAGGCTAGTTACTTAACGTCTCAGAACCTCAGTTTCCTCATCTCTGAAATGGGGCTAACAGCACCAACCTCAGAGGGTTTGTGCGAGATAAATAAAAATCATATGTAACGAACAGTGCCTGGCACAGGGAGAGCCTTCAATAGCTGATAGCTTGTAACACCAATAGGAGGACTGGATGTGATATATCCACCGTCCCTGTGTGGGCCCTCAGTTTCCTAATTGGTAAAATGGGGATATTGCTGTTTGCAACAGTATCTACAGCACAGGGGAACTTTTATGATTTAAACAAGTCAGTGTTTGCTACATACTTGAACAGAGCCAGGCATGTAGTAAGGACTCAATACATTTGGGCTGTTTTTTTTTTTAAGATGTTGGGGGTACGAGTTTATTTATTTATTTATTTATTTTTGCTGTGTTGGGTCTTCGTTTCTGTGCGAGGGCTTTCTCTAGTTGCGGCGAGCGGGGACCACTCTTCATCGCGGTGCGCGGGCCTCTCACTGTCGCGGCCTCTCCTGTTGCGGAGCACAGGCTCCAGACGCGCAGGCTCAGTAGTTGTGGCTCACGGGCCTAGTTGCTCCGCGGCATGTAGGATCCTCCCAGACCAGGGCTTGAACCCGTGTCATTTGGGCTGTTTTTACAGCACCCTTTCTGGAACTTTCCACTCATCTGCCACCTTGGTGTCCTCACTCTGCTCACCCTGGGCTCTGCTCGCTCTGCCTCCTCCAGGGGTGCCTCCCTGCTCGCCCCAGGCCTCACAGGGCGGCTTTCCTTCCCTGAGCTCCCTCAGTCCTCTGTATGTGTCCCTCCTCTGCCCCGGCCTGTCACCTGCTCTTGTCAGGAGCTTGCAGTGTTTACCCCTTTCTAGTCTGTGAGCTCAGCTCTTCCCCTGGGGGCAGACAGCTTGGTTCCAGGGCACCTGCCTGCTGGTCTCAGTTCGGCTGCGCGAAACCAGTGAGAGCAGAGCTGCTTTGGATGGAGGAATGTGAGTGTGTAAGTGTGTGTGTGTATGTGTGAGCATGTGAGTGCGTGACTATATGAGTGTGTGCACCGTGTGAGTGAATGAACTTGTATGCATGTGACAGTGAGCATATGAGTGTGTGTGAGTGTATGTATGAGCACACAATTGAGTGTGGAGAGTGTGAGAGCATGTGCATATGTACAGGTGTGTGAGTGTGTGCACACCTGTGTGAGAGTGAGTGAATGAGTGTGTATGTATGAATGTGAGTGTGGGTGTGTGGGTGTGTGAGTGTGTGTGAGTGTGTGTGAGTGTGTGTGGTCAGGCCAGACTTGAAAACCTCGGGGTGAGGAGGTCTCTGCCCTCCTGTCCTACAGGTGTAGGAGTTTCATCTGAGTCCTCTTCCTTGGCCTGCAGTGGAGGTTTACCGTATTTCTTTCTTTCTTTTTTTTTTTACATCTTTATTGGAGTATAATTGCTTTACAATGGTGTGTTAGTTTCCGCTTCATAACAAAGTGAATCAGTTATACATATACATATGTTCCCATATCTCTTCCCTCTTGCGTCTCCCTCCCTCCCACCCTCCCTATCCCACCCCTCCAGGCGGTCACAAAGCACCGAACTGATCTCCCTGTGCTGTGCGGCTGCTTCCCACTAGCTATCTACCTTATGTTTGGTAGTGTATATATGTCCATGCCTCTCTCTCGCTTTGTCACAGCTCACCCTTCCCCCTCCCCATATCCTCAAGTCCATTCTCCAGTAGGTCTGTGTCTTTATTCCTGTCTTACCCCTAGGTTCTTCATGACATTTTTTTTTCTTAAATTCCATATATATGTGTTAGCATACGGTATTTGTCTTTCTCTTTCTGACTTACTTCACTCTGTATGAAAGACTCTAGGTCTATCCACCTCATTACAAATAGCTCAATTTCGTTTCTTTTTATGGCTGAGTAATATTCCATTGTATATATGTGCCACATCTTCTTTATCCATTCATCCGATGATGGACACTTAGGTTGTTTCCATCTCTGGGCTATTGTAAATAGAGCTGCAATGAACATTTTGGTACATGACTCTTTTTGAATTATGGTTTTCTCAGGGTATATGCCCAGTAGTGGGATTGCTGCGTCATATGGTAGTTGGGGCTTACCGTATTTCTTAGTGGTCAAGATGCTGGTGAGGACAAGGTAAAGTGGACCTGGCAGAAATGGCAACTTCCGGGTTCCCGGAGCCTCCCCTCCCCCTCCCTGGCTCAAACCATTCCTTCTGAAACCCCAGATACGGATCTCTGCCTGAAGGTGTTGGTCGGGTTTCTGCCTGCCTGCCGGGGACCTCTCTGTGTGTTTACTGAGCTAGGATTGATGTCTTTGCTGCATGTTCTGGTCTCCTCAGGCCCCTGCCCTAATCCCAGACCAGGCCTGCAAAGGAAATCCCCGCCCCCCCTCAACCCCAGCACATTCCACTGGACAGGGCTGGGGCTCAGGCTGGGGTGGCTGGAGGGCTTCCTGGCCCTGTGGCTCCAGAGCTGATTCCCCGAGCTTCCCTGGTGGCACCTGGAAGGCCTCAGGCCTGGTGCTTGGGTGCCCCGGGCACCGGTGAGGGCTGGGGCTGGCATCCCATAGGTCCTGCCTGGAATGGCAGTGAAGCACCCAAGGGAGCCAATGAAGTTTTATCCTCCATTAATGGTGTGTGTGTGTGTGTTTGTCTGGGGCGGGGTGCATCTTCCCTCCCAATTGACTCTTGGCTGACCAAAATGCCCGTTGGATACAAGGCCCCTGGCAGAGGACGGGGCCTCAGTCGTTCCTTCTCTGGGCAAAGGGCTTCTCCCCCAGCACACCCCAGACCTGGGGCCCTCCTTTGTTCCCAGCTTCTGGCAGCCCACGTTGTTCTGGGATTCTTTGCGGTTTCTACTTAATGAATGTTTATCCTGCAGCCTGGCTGGAGCCAGGAGAGGCCAAGAAGAGCTGAGAGGAGCCAGGAAGGGCCAGGAGGGTCAAGGCTCAGCATTCTGTCTCCAGAGGGCTCTGAATTCCAGCTGCCCTCAAGAATGTACCCCCCCTCGCCCCCCAACACACACCCTTCCATCTGCCCTCCTCCCTGGGGACGTAGCTGTTTTTCCCAGAGCTTGGCCAACCTGATCACCCCTCCCCCAGTCTGCTGGGCTGCCCTTGCCAGACTGAGGCCACTGATGCCTAGGGCAAGTCAGAATTGAAAATATGTAAACACCTTCCGTTCACTGTTGCTCTGTTGAGATTTTGAAAAACGCAGGTTCTGGTCAGAAGTCACCTCCCTACTCCTGGCCCTGACTGTGGGCTCCGTGTGGGCAGGGCCTGTGTGGACACAGCCTTTGTCTTTCCCCCTCCCTCAGTGGGCATCAGCGCTGGCAGACGTGGGCACAGGGAGTGCTTAGTGAGTAGAACCCAATTAGAACCTAGTTCTGGACTTCAGCCAAAGCAGATCCAAGGATGACCCTGGGCGGGGGGACCACTGACCTTCTCAGGGCGAGGGGAATTGGATAAGCCACGGGTCCAGACCAGTCCTCTGACTGCAGTGCAGATGCTAGGCTCAGGCCCCAAGCTAGGAGCCATCCTAGATTCCTCTGCTTCCCTCGTGCTCCTCGTGACTCCATCAGCTCCACCCGTAGGCTCTGCGTCAGGATACACCCCGCGTCAGGCCACTTCTCATCAACCTCTCACATCTCTTTGGATCCAGCCCCCAGCTTCTCCTGCCTGGACTTTTGTCAGAGTCTCTTATCAGATCTCCAGCTTCCTCCCTTGGCTCCTGGTCTGTGATCTGGAGAGTGGCCACAGGGATCCCAGGGCTCCTCGGATCAAGGTCCCTTTACTCTCAGAATAAAGCCCAGCTCCCTAGTAAGACAGCTGACCTGTGTGCCTGGCCTCCTCCAGGACTCCCCTCCTGCACACCCGCCCCTGGCACATGCCTCTCAGCTCCGGGCATTCTTCCTCAGGGAGTCTGCCTCTGCTGTGCCCTCAGCCCGGTCCCCAGGGATCTGGAGGCTCCTTTGCCTCTCTCAGGTCTCTGTCCATGTGCCACCTCCTCAGGGGCCTCTCTTCCATGCCCCCCAACGCCCTTCACTCCTTCCCTTCTTTGCTTCTCCCCGTGTGCCCCTCACTCCTAGAATCACACTGTCTGCTAGTGTGAAAGCTGGCAGAAACCCAGCCTGAAAGCTCAGGAGGGCAGGGAGATTTTGACTGTTTTGTTCTAGAAGCCCAGAGTCTAGAAGGTGACTGGCACATAGAGGGTGATCTGTAATTATTGGTCGAATGAAAACGAAAAAGGTCTTCTCCCTTTTTTTTCATCTTTTCCAGCAAATAATTATTAAGCATTTACTAGTGCTGGTGTTGGCCTGGGGCTAGATGCAGAGGAGAAGCTCTGTCTAGCTGGGGAGACAGAGCCAGGGCATTTGATGGGGCGAATCCAGGCGCTGGGGCCGGGGAGGCTGGGAAAAACTGGCCCAGCCTGAGTGGATCAGGCGGACGTCCCAGAGGAGGTGATACCCAAGCTGAGCGCTGAAAGAGGGACTTGAGTTACTGGCATCCAGGTAAAGGAGGCAGGTGAGAAGGGAGGATGCTCCAGGTCTGAGGAAGGGCCTGCTTCCCTCCTGGAGGGCAGGGATGTGGCCCTCATGGCCTAGGGTCAGCCTCTGGTGCACAGCAGGTGTTTGGTGAAAATGCTGAGATAGCTTGAGTCCAGGAGCCACACCTGATTTTGAGGAAGACAGTTTCAGTTCCCGGACAGGAACCTTGCTGTGGGGAGGTCAGCAAGGGCTCTGTAGGGTTCACAGGATCAGATCAGTTTTGAAATGGAAAGGATCCCACATGCTAGAGCCTCTGCCCCTGAGGGAGGAAGCGCCCATTCCCTTGAGGATGCTGGGGGGAGGGAAGTTAGCAGAAGTCCACTCAGGGGACCACGGTGGGCTCTAGGAAATCAGGGCAGACACAGGACATTTTTCTTTCTCTCTGTCCTGTGTCTGGCCCTCCCCATGCCCCAGCTCACGTGGTACAGGCCGAGGTTTGGCGCAGGACTCTGAATGGGGCCCAAGTAGCCCAGAATCAGGGCAGAGGCAGAGAGAGGTACCCCTGGCTAAGTGGCCGGCCAGGGCCCTGCTTGTATGGAGAGGAGCTGAACCTGGTCACGTACACTCAGCCCCGTAGGAGGGGCGGGGCAGGGAGAGGCCAGTCCTGTCTCCCTGGGGCGTGGAATGTGGCACTTGGGGGGAGGCTGACCCTCTCCCTCCTGCACTGGTCTGGACCTGGGGCAGTTCCCCAGGACTCAGCGCTCCCTCCCCTCCCCCATGCTTGGTCCTGTTCCTGTCAGGCTGGTTTTTCCTCCCCTGGGGGCTCTAAGAGGAACACCTGGGATCATCCTGGGCCAGCCTGCTGTGTCCCACCTTCCCTGGGTTCCCACTTGTGGGAAGTGACAGCCGCACTGGGTCACTTGAGTTGCCGCAGAGCCTCGGTCCCCGTGACACCACCCACCTGGCCTGAGCAGGCTGCTCCATAGCTACATCATCAATCCTAGGACTCAGTCCAGGCCCTCTTTATCCCCGACGGGTTCTATCTCAATAGACCTAACCTGGTCTCCCCACCCCTGGCCATGCCTCACTCATCCTACCAACCCATTCAACAGGTGGAACCCACGGCAATTTCTAAAATATGAAATTGACCACATCACTTCCCTGGTTGAAATGACTTTCCACTGTCTTCAGGATAAATCAACTCCTTGGCTGAGAGTTACAGCCCCTGTGATTTCTTCCCTGTCTTCGCCCCTCCCCCACATGCCCCCAACTGAGCTGAATGTCCAATGACCCCCGGGTGGCCCCAGTGATCCCACTCTCCCAGGACCTTCTGCCTGATAAACACCAACAGGTCTTTCAGCCTCTTGCTCAAGGGTGTTGCCTCTGTGAAACATCTTGCTCCCAGGCAGAAATGAGGACTCCCTCCCTTTGCCCCCCTCCCCACCTGCCCGCTGCTGCGTGGGAATTCCCAGCACCCACACAACCGATTATACTGATTTATTTGAGGTCCACATGCCTACTGGTTCAATAGTTGTATATATATATATTTTAATAAATTTATTTTTATTTTTTGTTTAAGATTTTTTTGGCTGCGTTGGGTCTTCGTTGCTGCGCGCGGGCTTTCTCTAGTTGCAGCGAGCAGGGGCTACTCTTTGTTGCAGTGCGTGGGCTTCTCATGGCAGTGGCTTCTCTTGTTGCAGAGCATGGGCTCTAGAGCACACGGGCTTCAGTAGATGCGGCACGTGGGCTCAGTAGTTGTGGCTTGCGGACTCTAGAGTGCAGGCTCAGTAGTTGTGGCGCACGGGCTTAGTTGCTCCACGGCATGTGGGATCTTCCCAGACCAGGGCTCGAACCTGTGTCCCCTGCATTGGCAGGCCGATTCTTAACCACCGTGCCACCAGGAAAGCCTGACTCAACAGCTTCAGAATGGTGGCCCATAGAATGGCTACTCCCTCCAGCACCCCTAGAAACTCCCTCACAAATGTCTCCCACGTGCTCTCAAGGTGGCTGCTGGTTGCAGGCTCAGGCAGGGGTCACTCCAGCTCCAGCCCACCCGTCCACATGCACTACCTGGGGAGGCTGGAACCCCCAGGTGCCTGACAGAGGGTGACACCGGATATTCCTAAGGCTTCCAATCCTTGGGGAACCAGAATAGAAGGGACCTCGCCCTCCCCCCGCCCCCCTGCCCGGTTCCAAGTCATCCGAGCTGAAGGAGCCCTCCTGCACCCAGACTCTTTCCAAGTCCCTCTTGAAATGTTCTGTCATGGGACTTCCTGGTGGTCCAGCGGATGAGACTCCGCGCTTCCACAGCAGGGGGCGTGGGTTCGATCCCTGGTCGGGGAACTAAGATGCTGCATGCCACGTGGTGTGGCCTAAAAGAAAAAGAAAAAGAAAAGTTCTGTCGCCTTCTCTTCTTTTCCCTTCTCACCTTCTCGCTTCATAAAGAGGGAAAATCAGAGCAAAGGACCCAGGGGTAGGGGCAGGAGCCTAGAAACCTTCTGTGGGCGGGAGGAGGGGCTCTTTTCTCCCCACATCTGCTCCTCTTTCCAAAACTTCCTCTCTCCTTTCCTAACCCAAGACTACGATGTCAGAGTGTATGAGTGGGGACACAGAGGTCTGTGCTGTGGGTACAGGGAGGGGAAGAGGGATTTACTGGATTAAATATGGCCAGTTCTAAATGTCCATCATATAGTGTTTCCTAAGAAATTATTTTTAATGAGCAATTAATCATTTTAAATTAACTAGTAATACGTAAATACATTCTTGTTGTAAAAATTAGAATAGCAGGGCTTTCCTGGTGGCGCAGTGGTTGAGAGCCCGCCTGCCGATGCAGGGGACTCGGGTTCGAGCCCCGGTCCAGGAAGATCCCACATGCCGCGGAGCAACTGGGCCCGTGAGACACAACTACTGAGCCTGCGCGTCTGGAGCCTATGCTCCGCAACAAGAGAGGCCGCGATAGTGAGAGGCCCGAGCC